>NW_028189036.1:0-140944 GCF_054131305.1 Coturnix japonica | reverse complement strand
ACAGGCCCCATAGGGACCCCTCCACCCCATAACCCCCCCTCCCAGCCCCATATATGTGGGGCACAGACCACATAGAGCCCCCCAACCCCATTGATGTAGACACAGACCCCATAGTGGCCCTATAACAGCCCCTATTGGCCCTATAATGACCCTATTACCATCCATAATGGCCCTATAATAGCCCTGTAGCTGCCCATAGTGGCCCTATAAGGACCCTATAAGGACCCTATAAGGACCCCATAAGGACCCTATAAGGACCCTATACGGACCCCATAAGGACCCCATAAGGACCCTATATGGACCCCATAAGGACCCTATAAGGACCCTATACGGACCCTATAAGGACCCCATAAGGACCCCATACGGACCCCCATAAGGACCATATAATGACCCTATAAGGACCCCATAAGGACCCTATAAGGACCCTATAAGGAGCCCATAAGGACCCTATAAGGACCCCATAAGGACCCCATAAGGACCCTATAAGGACCCTATAAGGACCCATAAGGACCCCATAAGGACCCTATACGGACCCTATACGGACCCCATAAGGACCCTATAAGGACCCTATAAGGACCCTATAAGGACCCTATACGGACCCTATAAGGACCCTATACGGACCCCATAAGGACCCTATAAGGACCCCATAAGGACCCCAGAAGGACCCTATAAGGACCCCATAAGGACCCTATAAGGACCCTATACGGACCCTATAAGGACCCTATAAGGACCCTATATGGACCCTATACGGACCCCATAAGGACCCTATAAGGACCCTATAAGGACCCTATACGGACCCCATAAGGACCCTATAAGGACCCTATAAGGACCCTATAAGGACCCTATACGGACCCTATAAGGACCCTATACGGACCCCATAAGGACCCTATACGGACCCTATAAGGACCCTATAAGGACCCCATAAGGACCCTATAAGGACCCTATAAGGACCCCATAAGGACCCCATAAGGACCCTATAAGGACCCATAAGGACCCTATAAGGACCCCATAAGGACCCCATAAGGACCCTATAAGGACCCTATAAGGACCCCATAAGGACCCTATAAGGACCCTATAAGGACCCCATAAGGACCCTATAAGGACCCTATAAGGACCCTATAAGGACCCTATACGGACCCCATAAGGACCCTATACGGACCCCATAAGGACCCCATAAGGACCCTATAAGGACCCTATAAGGACCCTATACGGACCCTATAAGGACCCTATAAGGACCCTATAAGGACCCTATATGGACCCTATAAGGACCCTATAAGGACCCTATACGGACCCTATAAGGACCCTATAAGGACTCTATACGGACCCTATACGGACCCCATAAGGACCCCATAAGGACCCTATAAGGACACTATACGGACCCTATAAGGACCCTATAAGGACCCCATAAGGACCCCATAAGGACCCTATAAGGACCCTATAAGGACCCTATACGGACCCCATAAGGACCCTATAAGGACCCCATAAGGACCCCATAAGGACCCTATAAGGACCCTATAAGGACCCTATAAGGACCCTATACGGACCCTATAAGGACCCTATAAGGACCCCATAAGGACCCCATAAGGACCCTATAAGGACCCCATAAGGACCCTATAAGGAACCTATAAGGACCCTATACGGACCCCATAAGGACCCTATTAGGACCCTATAAGGACCCTATAAGGACCCTAAGGATCCTATAAGGACCCTATAAGGACCCTATAAGGACCCTATAAGGACCCTATACGGACCCCATAAGGACCCTATAAGGACCCTATAAGGACCCTATACGGACCCCATAAGGACCCCATAAGGACCCTATACGGACCCCATAAGGACCCTATAAGGACCCTATAAGGACCCCATAAGGACCCCATAAGGACCCCATAAGGACCCTATAGCCCTACCTGTTTGCTCTCTTGGCCTGGATGTAACAGACCAGTAGGACGATGGTGGCCGACCCCAAAACGGCCACGGCCGACCCCAAACCCGCAGCCACTTTGCTGACACGGCTGGCACAGCGATCCCCCATATACCAGTACAGCTCCGGCTCATTACACCTATGGGGTCGGGTATAGGGCAGGTATAGGGTTATAGGGTTATAGGGTCAGGTATAGGGTTATAGGGTTATAGGGGCAGGTATAGGGTTATAGGGTTATAGGGTCAGGTATAGGGTTGGTTATAGGGTCAGGTATAGGGTTATAGGGTCAGGTATGGGGTTGGTTATAGGGGCAGGTATAGGGTTATAGGGTTATAGGGCCAGGTATAGGGTTATAGGGTCAGGTATAGGGTTATAGGGTTATAGGGGCAGGTATAGGGTTATAGGGGCAGGTATAGGGTTATAGGGTCAGGTATGGGGTTGGTTATAGGGTCAGGTATAGGGTTATAGGGTCAGGTATAAGGGCAGGTATAGGGGTGGGTATGGGGTTGGTTATAGGGTCAGGTATGGGGTTGGTTATAGGGTCATGTATAGGGGTGGGTATAGGGGCAGATATAGGGCTGGGTATGGGACCCCCACCCCCTTATAGGACCCCCCATAGACCCTATAGGGCCACCCCATAGACCCCATAGACCCCATAGACCCCATAGGGTTACCCCATAGACCCCATAGACCCCATATAGGACCCCCCATAGACCCCATAGACCCTATAGGGCCCATATAGGACCCCCCATAGACCCCATAGACCCCCCCATTACACACAGGCACATAGGGCCGCTCCTGGTGACTCTGCAGCGCCCCCAGCGGCAGCCCGGGTTCCCTGCAGCCCCGTACCACCCCATAGACCCCATAGACCCCATATAGGACCCCCCATAGACCCTATAGACCCCATAGACCCCATATAGGACCCCCCATAGACCCCATAGACCCCATAGACCCCCCCATTACCCACAGGCACATAGGGCCGCTCCTGGTGACTCTGCAGCGCCCCCAGCGGCAGTTCAGGCTCCCTGCAGCTCCAGCCCCCCTTGTAGGGCCACGCCCCCCTTATAGGACCCCCCATAGACCCCATAGACCCCATATAGGACCCCCCATAGACCCCATAGACCCCATATAGGACCCCCCATAGACCCCATAGACCCCATATAGGACCCCCCATAGACCCCATAGACCCCATATAGGACCCCCCATAGACCCCATAGACCCCATATAGGACCCCCCATAGACCCCATAGACCCCATATAGGACACCCCATAGACCCCATAGACCCCAATAGACCCCATAGACCCCATAGACCCCCCCATTACCCACAGGCACATGGGTCCGGTCCTGGTGACTCTGCAGCGCCCCCAGCGGCAGTCGGGGTTCCCTGCAGCCCCGTACCACCCCATAGACCCCATAGACCCCATATAGGACCCCCCATAGACTCCATAGACCCCATATAGGACCCCCCATAGACCCCATAGACCCCATATAGGACCCCCCATAGACCCCATAGACCCCATATAGGACCCCCCATAGACCCCATAGACCCCATATAGGACCCCCCATAGACCCTATAGACCCCATATAGGACCCCCCATAGACCTCATAGACCCCATAGACCCCATATAGGACCCCCCATAGACCCCATAGACCCCATATAGGACCCCCCATAGACCCCATAGACCCCATATAGGACCCCCCATAGACCCCATAGACCCCATAGAACCCATATAGGACGCCCCATACACCCCATAGACCCCATAGACCCCATATAGGACCCCCCATAGACCCCATAGACCCCATATAGGACCCCCCATAGACCCCATAGACCCCATATAGGACCCCCCATAGACCCCATAGACCCCATAGACCCCATATAGGACCCCCCATAGACCTCATAGACCCCATAGACCCCATATAGGACCCCCCATAGACCCCATAGACCCCATAGACCCCATATAGGACCCCCCATAGACCCCATAGACCCCATATAGGACCCCCCATAGACCCCATAGACCCCCCCCATTACCCACAGACACATGGGTCCGCTCCTGGTGACTCTGCAGCGCCCCCAGCGGCAGCCCGGGTTCCCTGCAGCCCCGTACCACCCCATAGACCCCATATAGGACCCCCCATAGACCCCATAGACCCCATATAGGACCCCCCATAGACCCCATAGACCCCATATAGGACCCCCCATAGACCCCATAGACCCCATAGACCCCATATAGGACCCCCCATAGACCCCATAGACCCCATATAGGACCCCCCATAGACCCCATAGACCCCATAGACCCCATAGACCCCATATAGGACCCCCCATAGACCCCATAGACCCCATAGACCCCATATAGGACCCCCCATAGACCCCATAGACCCCATAGACCCCATATAGGACCCCCCATAGACCCCATAGACCCCATATACCCCCCATTACCCACAGGCACATAGGGCCGCTCCTGGTGACTCTGCAGCGCCCCCAGCGGCAGCCCGGGTTCCCTGCAGCCCCGTACCACCCCATAGACCCCATAGACCCTATAGGGCCACCCCATAGACCCCATAGACCCCATATAGGACCCCCCATAGACCCCATAGACCCCATATAGGACCCCCCATAGACCCCATAGACCCCATAGACCCTATAGGGCCACCCCATAGACCCCATAGACCCCATATAGGACCCCCCATAGACCCCATAGACCCCATATAGGACCCCCCATAGACCCCATAGACCCCATAGAACCCATATAGGACGCCCCATACACCCCATAGACCCCATAGACCCCATATAGGACCCCCCATAGACCCCATAGACCCCATATAGGACCCCCCATAGACCCCATATACCCCCCATTGCATACAGGCACATAGGGCCGCTCCTGGTGACTCTGCAGCGCCCCCAGCGGCAGCCCGGGTTCCCTGCAGCCCCGTACCACCCCATAGACCCTATAGGGCCACCCCATAGACCCCATAGACCCCATATAGGACCCCCCATAGACCCCATAGACCCCATAGACCCCATATAGGACCCCCCATAGACCCCATAGACCCCATAGACCCCATATAGGACCTCCCATAGACCCTATAGACCCCATAGACCCCATATAGGACCCCCCATAGACCCCATAGACCCCATAGACCCCATATAGGACCCCCCATAGACCTCATAGACCCCATAGACCCCATATAGGGCCCCCCATAGACCCCATAGACCCCATAGACCCCATATAGGACCCCCCATAGACCCCATAGACCCCATAGACCCCATATAAGACCCCCCATAGACCCCATAGACCCTATAGGGCCACCCCATAGACCCCATAGACCCCATATAGGACCCCCCATAGACCCCATAGACTCTATAGGGCCCATATAGGACCCCCCATAGACCCCATAGATCCCCCCCATTACACACAGGCACATGGGTCCGCTCCTGGTGACTCTGCAGCGCCCCCAGCGGCAGCCCGGGTTCCCTGCAGCCCCGTACCACCCCATAGACCCCATAGACCCCATAGACCCCATAGACCCCATAGACCCCATATAGGACCCCCCATAGACCCCATAGACCCCATAGAACCCATATAGGACCCCCCATAGACCCCATAGACCCCATAGACCCCATATAGGACCCCCCATAGACCCCATAGACCCCATATAGGACCCCCCATAGACCCCATAGAACCCATAGACCCCATATAGGACCCCCCATAGACCCCATAGACCCCATATAGGACCCCCCATAGACCCCATAGACCCTATAGGGCCACCCCATAGACCCCATATAGGACCCCCCATAGACCCCATAGACCCCATATAGGACCCCCCATAGACCCCATAGACCCCATAGACCCCATATAGGACCCCCCATAGACCCCATAGAACCCATAGACCCCATATAGGACCCCCCATAGACCCCATAGACCCCATATAGGACCCCCCATAGACCCCATAGAACCCATATAGGACCCCCCATAGACCCCATAGACCCCATAGAACCCATATAGGACCCCCCATAGACCCCATAGACCCCATATAGGACCCCCCATAGACCCTATAGACCCCATAGACCCCATATAGGACCCCCCATAGACCCCATAGACCCCATATAGGATCCCCCATAGACCCCATAGACCCCATATAGGGCCCCCCATAGACCCCATAGACCCCATAGACCCCATATAGGGCCCCCCATAGACATCATAGACCCCATAGACCCCATATAGGGCCCCCCATAGACCCCATAGACCCCATATACCCCATATAGGACCCCCCATAGACCCCATAGACCCCATAGACCCCATATAGGACCCCCCATAGACCCCATAGACCCCATAGACCCCCCATTACCCACAGGCACATAGGGCCGCTCCTGGTGACTCTGCAGCGCCCCCAGCGGCAGCCCGGGTTCCCTGCAGCCCCGTACCACCCCATAGACCCCATAGACCCTATAGGGCCACCCCATAGACCCCATAGACCCCATATAGGACCCCCCATAGACCCCATAGACCCCATATAGGACCCCCCATAGACCCCATAGACCCCATAGACCCTATAGGGCCACCCCATAGACCCCATAGACCCCATATAGGACCCCCCATAGACCCCATAGACCCCATATAGGACCCCCCATAGACCCCATAGACCCCATAGAACCCATATAGGACGCCCCATACACCCCATAGACCCCATAGACCCCATATAGGACCCCCCATAGACCCCATAGACCCCATATAGGACCCCCCATAGACCCCATATACCCCCCATTGCATACAGGCACATAGGGCCGCTCCTGGTGACTCTGCAGCGCCCCCAGCGGCAGCCCGGGTTCCCTGCAGCCCCGTACCACCCCATAGACCCTATAGGGCCACCCCATAGACCCCATAGACCCCATATAGGACCCCCCATAGACCCCATAGACCCCATAGACCCCATATAGGACCCCCCATAGACCCCATAGACCCCATAGACCCCATATAGGACCTCCCATAGACCCTATAGACCCCATAGACCCCATATAGGACCCCCCATAGACCCCATAGACCCCATAGACCCCATATAGGACCCCCCATAGACCTCATAGACCCCATAGACCCCATATAGGGCCCCCCATAGACCCCATAGACCCCATAGACCCCATATAGGACCCCCCATAGACCCCATAGACCCCATAGACCCCATATAAGACCCCCCATAGACCCCATAGACCCTATAGGGCCACCCCATAGACCCCATAGACCCCATATAGGACCCCCCATAGACCCCATAGACTCTATAGGGCCCATATAGGACCCCCCATAGACCCCATAGATCCCCCCCATTACACACAGGCACATGGGTCCGCTCCTGGTGACTCTGCAGCGCCCCCAGCGGCAGCCCGGGTTCCCTGCAGCCCCGTACCACCCCATAGACCCCATAGACCCCATAGACCCCATAGACCCCATAGACCCCATATAGGACCCCCCATAGACCCCATAGACCCCATAGAACCCATATAGGACCCCCCATAGACCCCATAGACCCCATAGACCCCATATAGGACCCCCCATAGACCCCATAGACCCCATATAGGACCCCCCATAGACCCCATAGAACCCATAGACCCCATATAGGACCCCCCATAGACCCCATAGACCCCATATAGGACCCCCCATAGACCCCATAGACCCTATAGGGCCACCCCATAGACCCCATATAGGACCCCCCATAGACCCCATAGACCCCATATAGGACCCCCCATAGACCCCATAGACCCCATAGACCCCATATAGGACCCCCCATAGACCCCATAGAACCCATAGACCCCATATAGGACCCCCCATAGACCCCATAGACCCCATATAGGACCCCCCATAGACCCCATAGAACCCATATAGGACCCCCCATAGACCCCATAGACCCCATAGAACCCATATAGGACCCCCCATAGACCCCATAGACCCCATATAGGACCCCCCATAGACCCTATAGACCCCATAGACCCCATATAGGACCCCCCATAGACCCCATAGACCCCATATAGGATCCCCCATAGACCCCATAGACCCCATATAGGGCCCCCCATAGACCCCATAGACCCCATAGACCCCATATAGGGCCCCCCATAGACATCATAGACCCCATAGACCCCATATAGGGCCCCCCATAGACCCCATAGACCCCATATACCCCATATAGGACCCCCCATAGACCCCATAGACCCCATAGACCCCATATAGGACCCCCCATAGACCCCATAGACCCCATAGACCCCCCATTACCCACAGGCACATAGGGCCGCTCCTGGTGACTCTGCAGCGCCCCCAGCGGCAGTCTGGGTTCCCTGCAGCCCCGTCGCTGCAGTTCGTTAAACACGAGACGCCGCCGCTGCTCAACGACGGGAAATAGAACGACGAGAACGCGGGGGGGGCCTGGGAATGGCAGAAGGCTGGGGGGAGATGACGTCATCGTTAGGGTGTGACGTCATCGTGACGTCATCATGGGGGTGATGTCATCATAGGGGGTCCCTATTGGGGTCTCATTAGTGGGTGGGTCCCTATTGGGGCAATAGAAGGATGAGAATGGGGGCGGGGCCTGGGAATGGCAGAAGGCTGGGGGGGGGATAATGACGTCATTGTGAGGTGTGACGTCATCATATGGGGTTGACGTCATCGTGACGTCATCATACGGGGTCCCTATTGTGGTCTCATTTGTGGGTGGGTCCCTATTGTGGTAATAGAAAGACGAGGACGAGGACGGGGGGCTGGGAATGGCAGAAGGCTGGAGGGGGGGGGGGAAGGAATGACGTCATTGTGGGGTGTGACGTCATCATTGGGGGTGACGTCATCGTAGGGGGGTCCCTTTCGGGATGACGTCATCATAGGGGTTCCTTTGGTGGTGTCCCTATTGGGGTCTCCTTAATGGATGGGGCCCTTTTGGGGTCACCCCATTATGGGTCCCTATTGGGGTCTCATTAATGGATGGGTCCCTTTTGGGGTCACCCCCTGATAGGGTCCCTTTTGGGGTGGCCCCATGGATGGGTCCCATTTAGGGTCCCTATTGGGGTCACCCCATTAATGGGTTCCATATAGGGTCCCTTTTGGGTTCACCCCATATATGGGTCCCTATTGCGGTGACCCCATTGATGGGTCCCTTTGGGGTCTCCTTAATGGATGGGTCCCTTTTGAGGCCCCCCCCATTATTTGGGGTCCCATTTGGGGTCCCCCCATTATTTGGGGTCTCATTTGAACCCCCCCCATTATTTGGGGTCTCATTTGAACCCCCCCCATTATTTGGGGTCTCCCCATTATTTGGGGTCCCATTTGGGGTCTCCCCATTATTTGGGGTCCCATTTGGGGTCTCCCCATTATTTGGGGTCCCATTTGGGGTCCTCCCATTATTTGGGCCCCCCCCATTATTTGGGGTCCCCCCATTATTTGGGGTCCCTTTTGGGGTCTCCCCATTATTTGGGGTCCCAGTCGGATTCCCCCCATTATTTGGGGTCCTCCCATTATTTGGGGTCCCATTTGGGGTCTCCCCATTATTTGGGGTCTCCCCATTATTGGGGTCCCATTATTTGGGGTCCCATTTGGGGTCCCCCCATTATTTGGGGTCCCCCCATTATTGGGGTCCCATTTGGGGTCTCCCCCCCGTTCTCACCGGTGGCGTTGAACTCATAGGATCCGTTCTTAACGGTGACATTGGAGAGACACAGATCTGGGGACAATGGGGACATCATTGGGGGGGGGGGCTATGGGGAAGGGTCCCCAATGTCCCCCATTGTCCCCACTAAACTCAATGGCCCCATTGACTCCAATTGCCCCCAATAGTCTCTGATGGCCCCATTGACCCCATTGTCCCCGTTACCCCCATATCCTCCCATTAACTCCATATCCCCAATGTCCCTATTAACCCCAATGGCCCCATTACCCCCCATATCCCCCCATAGACCCCCCATATCCCCCCATAGACACCCCCTACCTCCCATATCCCCCCTACTCCCCATATATCCCCCCATATCCCCCCATAGACCCCTTATATCCCCCATTTGCCCCCTATATCCCCCCATATCCCCCCATAGACCCCTTATATCTCCCCATATCCCCCCATAGACCCCTTATATCCCCCCATAGACCCCTTATATCTCCCCATATGCCCCCATAGACCCCTTATATCCCCCCATACCCCCCATATCCCCCCACAGACCTTCCATTACCCCCCATATACCCCCCATATCCCCCCATTTACCCCTATTACCCCCCATTATCCCCCCATAGACCCCCCATATCCCCCATTTACCCTCATATCCCCCCATAGACCCCTTATATCTCCCCATATCCCCCCATAGACCCCTTATATCCCCCATTTGCCCCCTATATCCCCCCATATCCCCCCATATACCCCCCATATCCCCCCATAGACCCCTTATATCTCCCCATATCCCCCCATAGACCCCTTATATCCCCCCATAGACCCCTTATATCTCCCCATATCCCCCCATAGACCCCTTATATCCCCCCATAGACCCCCCCATATCCTCCCATAGACCCCTTATATCTCCCCATATCCCCCCATAGACCCCTTATATCTCCCCATATCCCCCCATAGACCCCTTATATCCCCCATTTGCCCCCTATATCCCCCCATATCCCCCCATATACCCCCCATATCCCCCCATAGACCCCTTATATCTCCCCATATCCCCCCATAGACCCCTTATATCCCCCCATAGACCCCTTATATCTCCCCATATCCCCCCATAGACCCCTTATATCCCCCCATAGACCCCCCCATATCCTCCCATAGACCCCTTATATCTCCCCATATCCCCCCATAGACCCCTTATATCTCCCCATATCCCCCCATAGACCCCTTATATCCCCCCATAGACCCCCCATATCCCCCCATAGACCCCCCATTACCCCCCATATCCCCCCATTACCCCCCATATCCTCCCATAGACCCCCCATTACCCCCCCATAGACCCCCCATATCCCCCATTTACCCTCGTATCCCCCCATAGACCCCTTATATCCCCCCATATCCCCCCATAGACCCCTTATATCCCCGCATTTGCTCCCTATATCCCCCCATATCCCCCCATATACCCCCCATATCCTCCCATAGACCCCTTATATCTCCCCATATCCCCCCATAGACCCCTTATATTCCCCCATAGAACCCCCATATCCCCCCATACACCCCCCATTACCCCCCATATCCCCCCATTAGCCCCCCATATCCCCCCATTTACCCCTGTTACCCCCCATTACCCCTCATTATCCCCCCATAGACCCCCCATATACCCCATTTACCCTCATATCCCCCCTTAGACCCCTTATATCCCCCCATTTGCCCCCTGTATCCCCCCATATCACCCCATATACCCCGCATATCCCCCCATCGACCCCCCATTAACCCCCATATCCCCCCATAGACCCCTTATATCCCCCCATTACCCCCCAAATCCCCCATTATATCCCCCATTGACCCCCATTATATCCTATTACCACCATTATATCCATTACCCCCATTATATTCCTATTACCCCCATTATATCCTATTACCCTGGGTGCAGTTGCGCTGTGCCGCCTGTAGGAGGCGCTGTGTGTATATCCCCATTGACTCCCATTATATCCTATTACCCTGGGTGCAGTTGCGCTGTGCCGCCTGTAGGAGGCGCTGTGTGTATATCCCCATTGACTCCCATTATATCCTATTACCCTGGGTGCAGTTGCGCTGTGCCGCCTGTAGGAGGCGCTGTGTGTATATCCCCATTGACTCCCATTATATCCTATTACCCTGGGTGCAGTTGCGCTGTGCCGCCTGTAGGAGGCGCTGTGTGTATATCCCCATTGACTCCCATTATATCCTATTACCCTGGGTGCAGTTGCGCTGTGCCGCCTGTAGGAGGCGCTGTGTGTATATCCCCATTGACTCCCATTATATCCTATTACCCTGGGTGCAGTTGCGCTGTGCCGCCTGTAGGAGGCGCTGTGTGTATATCCCCCATTGACTCCCATTATATCCTATTACCCTGGGTGCAGTTGCGCTGTGCCGCCTGTAGGAGGCGCTGTGTGTATATCCCCATTGACTCCCATTATATCCTATTACCCCCATTATATCCATTACCCTGGGTGCAGTTGCGCTGTGCCGCCTGTAGGAGGCGCTGTGTGTATATCCCCATTGACTCCCATTATATCCTATTACCCCCATTATATCCATTACCCTGGGTGCAGTTGCGCTGTGCCGCCTGTAGGAGGCGCTGTGTGTATATCCCCATTGACTCCCATTATATCCTATTACCCTGGGTGCAGTTGCGCTGTGCCGCCTGTAGGAGGCGCTGTGTGTATATCCCCATTGACTCCCATTATATCCTATTACCCTGGGTGCAGTTGCGCTGTGCCGCCTGTAGGAGGCGCTGTGTGACGCTCTCCGTCACGTTCTGCAGCTGTTCCTCGGTCTGTGACGTCACGCGGAGCGACACCAGCACCACGTGATCCACGATGATACTGCCGTTCCTATGGGGGGGGGCGGAGGGGGGTCTGGTCACGTGACGTAGAGTGGATTAACCCCTCCCCCCCCATAGGGTCTATTGGGGTCCCCCCAATGGGGTCTTTGGGGGTCTTCCCCCCCCCAATGGGGTCTTTTGGGGTCCCCCCCCCCAATAGGGTCTTTTGGGGTCCCCCCATCAATAGGGTCTTTTGGGGTCCCCCCCCAACAATGGGGTCTTTTGGGGTCCCCCCCCAACAATGGGGCCCTTTGGGGTCCCCCCATCAATGGGGTCTTTTGGGGTCCCCCCCCAATAGGATCTTTTGGGGTCCCTCCCCCCCCCAATAGGGTCTTTTGGGGTCTCCCCCCCATCAATGGGGTCCTTTGGGGTCCCCCCCCAATGGGGTCTTTTGGGGTCCCCCCCCCAATAGGGTCTTTTGGGGCCCCCCCATCAATAGGGTCTATTGGGGTCCCCCCCTCCACCCCCCCCCCCATGGGGTTTTTTGGGGTCCCCCCCCAATGGGGTCTCTTGGGGTCCCCCCCTTAATGGGGTCTTTTGGGGTCCCCCCCTTAATGGGGTCTTTTGGGGTCCCCCCCTTTCACTCCCCCCCCCAATGGGGTCCTTTGGGGTCCCCCCACAATGGGGTCTTTTGGGATCCCCCCCCCCAATAGGGTCTTTTGGGGTCCCCCCTCCCCACCCAATAGGGTCTTTTGGGGTCCCCCCTCCAATAGGGTCTTTTGGGGTCCCCCCCCATCAATAGGATCTTTTGGGGTCCCCCCCCATCAATGGGGCCCTTTGGGGTCCCCCCATCAATGGGGTCTTTTGGGGTCCCCCCCATCAATAGGGTCTTTTGGGGTCCCCCCCAACAATGGGATCTTTTGGGGTCCCCCCCTCCCCTCAATAGGGTCTATTGGGGTCCCCCCCTCAACTCCCCCCCCCCAATGGGGTCTTTTGGGGTCTCCCTGCCCTGAATGGGGTCTTTTGGGGTCCCCCCCCCACAATGGGGTCTTTTGGGGTCCCCCCCCTAATAGGGTCTTTTGGGGTCCCCCCTGCCCCTCCAATGGGGTCTCTTGGGGTCTCCCTGCCCCCCCCCCAATGGGGTCTTTTGGGGTCCCCCCCCTCAATGGGATCTTTTGGGGTCCCCCCCCTCAATGGGGTCTTTTGGGGTCCCCACAATGGGGTCATTTGGGGTCCCCCCCCCACAATAGGGTCTTTTGGGGTCTTCCACCCCCTCAATGGGGTCTTTGGGGGTCTTCCCCCCTCAATAGGGTCTTTTGGGGTCCCCCCCTCAATGGGGCCCTTTGGGGTCCCCCCATCAATGGGGTCATTTTGGAGTCCCCCCACCCCCCACAATAGGGCCTTTGGGGTCCCCCTCTTCGCCCCCCCCCAATGGGGTCTTTTGTGGTCCCCCCTCCCCCCCAATAGGATCTTTTGGGGTCCCCATCCCCCCCCAATGGGGTCTCTTGGGGTCTCCCTGCCCCCCCCCCAATGGGGTCTTTTGGGGTCCCCCCCAATAGGATCTTTTGGGGTCCCTCCCCCCCCAAAAGGGTCTTTTGGGATCCCCCCAATCCCCCCAATAGGGTCTTTTGGGGTCCCCCCCCTCAATAGGGTCTTTTGGGGTCCCCCCTTCCCCCCAATAGGGACTTTTGGGATCCCCCCTCCCCCACCCCCCACAATGGGGTCTTTTGGGGTCCCCCCTGCCCCCAAAAGGGGTCTCTTGGGGTCTCCCTGCCCCCCCCCCCCAATGGGGTCTTTTGGGGTCCCCCCCTTTCACTCCCCCCCAATGGGGTCTTTTGGGGTCCCCCCTCCCCCCCAATGGGGTCTTTTGGGGTCCCCCCTCCCCCCCAATGGGGTCTCTTGGGGTCTCCCTGCCCCCCCCCCCAATGGGGTCTTTTGGGGTCCCCCCCCCAATAGGATCTTTTGGGGTCCCCCCCCCAAATGGGGTCTCCCTGCCCCCCCCCCATGGGGTCTTTTGGGGTCCCCTATTCCCGTACCTGAGCTGTGTGACCTCGATGCCTCGATATCCCTCAATGTTCCTATAGACCGGATCCATCTGGGGGGGGGGGATGGGGGGAAATTGTGGGGTCTCCAGCCCCATTATGGGGGTCTCCATCTCCATTTAGGGTCCCACAACCCCATTATAGGGTCTCCATCCCCATTATAGGGTCCCCATCCCCATTATGGGGGTCTCCATCCCCATTTAGGGTCCCCATTATGGGGGTCCCCATCCCCATTATAGGGTCCCCATCCCCATTATGGGGGTCTCCATCCCCATATAGGGTCTCCATCCCCATTATGGGGTCCCATATCCCCATATAGGGTCCCCATCCCCCATTTGGGGTCCCCATTTAGGGTCCCCATTATGGGGGTCTCCATCCCCATTTAGGGTCCCCATTTAGGGTCCCCATCCCCATTTAGGGGGTCCCCATCCCCATTATAGGGTCTCCATCCCTTTTGGGGTCTCACCTGCCCTTTTAGGGTCCCCCATCCCCATTCAGGGTCCCCCATCCCCATTTAGGGTCCCCATCGCCATATAGGGTCCCCATTATGGGGGTCCCCATCCCCATTATAGGGTCTCCATTCCCATTATAGGGTCCCCATCCCCATTATAGGGTCTCCATCCCCATTTAGGGGGGTCTCCATCCCCTTTTTAGGGTCCCCATCCCCATATAGGGTCCCCATCCCCATTATGGGGGTCTCCATCCCCATATAGGGTCCCCCATCCCCATATAGGGCCCCCATCCCCATTTAGGGTCCCCATCCCCATTATAGGGTCTCCATCCCCATTATAGGGTCCCCATCCCCATTATAGGGTCTCCATCCCCATTATGGGGGTCTCCATCCCCATATAGGGTCCCCATCCCCATTATAGGGTCCCCATCCCCATTATAGGGTCCCCATTATAGGGTCCCCATTATAGGGTCGCCCCTCCCCATTTAGGGTCCCCATTATGGGGGTCCCCCATTCCCATTATGAGGGTCTCCATCCCCATTATGAGGGTCTCCATCCCCTTTTAGGGTCCCCATCCCCATTATAGGGTCTCCATCCCCATTATAGGGTCTCCGTCCCCTTTTGGGGTCTCACCTGCCCTTTTATGGTCCCCCATCCCCATTATAGGGTCTCCATCCCCATTTAGGGTCCCCATTTAGGGTCCCCATCCCCATTATGAGGGTCTCCATCCCCTTTTAGGGTCCCCATCCCCATTATGGGGGTCCCCATCCCCATTATAGGGTCTCTGTCCCCTTTTGGGGTCTCACCTGCCTGCTGAACTCCTCCACGAAGCTCTTATAGGGTTGTGACGTGTTATCAAGGAGCTCCTCCTCAAAAACCCTATTGGTCACCCGCACCTCGACCGGCACCGTCCCATTGGTCTCTAATAGGATTTGGGGCAAAAAGAGCCAAAAATGGGTAAAAAAATCCCCAAAGAAACCCCAGAAAAACAGGAAGGAAGAAGACACCAAAAAGGAAACCCTATAGGACCCTATATATACTATATACCCCATAGCCCCAAACCTGGACCCTATGGGACCCTATAGGGCCCTATTCACACCCCATAACCCCAAATGTGGGTCCTATAGTGCCCTATGGGGTCCTATGGGACCCTATGCATCCCCCATAACCCCATACCTGGACCCTATGGGGTCCTATAGGGCCCTATTCACACCCCATAACCCTACATGTGGGTCCTATGGGGCCCTATGGACCCTATGCATCCCCCATAACCCCAAACCTGGACCCTATAGGGTGACCTATAGGCCCAAATGTGGGTCCTATAGGGCCCTATGCACACCCCATAACCCCAAATGTGGGTCCTATGGGGCCCTATGAACCCTATGCATCCCCCATAACCCCAAACCTGGACCCTATGGGGCCGTATGGATGCTATGGGACCCTATGGACCCTATTCACACCCCATAGCTCCAAACCCAGACCCTATAGGGCCCTATGGACACTATAGGGCCCTATGTGCCCTATACATCCCCCATAACCCCAAACCCGGACCCTATGGGACCCTATAGGGCCCTATTCACACCCCATAACCCCAAATGTGGGTCCTATAGTGCCCTATGGGGTCCTATGGGACCCTATTCGCACCCCATAACCCCAAACCTGGACCCTATGGGGCCGTATGGATGCTATGGGACCCTATGGACCCTATTCACACCCCATAGCTCCAAACCCAGACCCTATAGGGCCCTATGGACACTATAGGGCCCTATGTGCCCTATACATCCCCCATAACCCCAAACCCGGACCCTATGGGACCCTATAGGGCCCTATTCACACCCCATAACCCCAAATGTGGGTCCTATAGTGCCCTATGGGGTCCTATGGGACCCTATTCGCACCCCATAACCCCAAACCTGGACCCTATGGGGCCCTATGGACACTATGGGGCCCTATGGACCCTATGCACACCCCATAACCCCAAATGTGGGTCCTATGGGGTCCTATGGGACCCTATGCACACCCCATAACCCCAAACCTGGACCCTATGGGGTCCTATAGGGCCCTACTCACACCCCATAACCCCAAACCTGGACCCTATCGGGCTCTATGGATCCTTTTGGACCCTATGGAGCCCTATGGCCGCTATGGGGCCCTATTTACACCCCATAACCCCAAACCCAGACCCTATGGGGTCCTATGGCCTCTATGGGGCCCTATGGCCGCTATGGGGCCCTATTCACACCCCATAACCCCAAACCCAGACGCTATGGGGCCCTATGGATCCTATGGGGCCCTATAGGGCCCTATGGCCGCTATGGGGCCCTATTAACACCCCATAACCCCAAACCCAGACCCTATGGGGTCCTATGGCCTCTATGGGGCCCTATGGCCGCTATGGGGCCCTATTCACACCCCATAACCCCAAACCCGGACGCTATGGGGCCCTATGGATCCTATGGGGCCCTATGGATGCTATGGGGCCCTATGGATGCTATGGGGCCCTATGGCCACTATGGGGCCCTATGGATGCTATGGGGCCCTATGGATCCTATGGGGCCCTATGGATCCTATGGGGCCCTATGGATGCTATGGGGCCCTATGGATCCTATGGGGCCCTATGGATGCTATGGGGCCCTATGGATGCTATGGGGCCCTATTCACACCCCATAACCCCAAACCTGGACGCTATGGGGCCCTATGGATCCTATGGGGCCCTATGGATCCTATGGGGCCCTATTCACACCCCATAACCCCAAACCTGGACCCTATGGGGCTCTATGGATCCTATGGGGCCCTATGGATCCTATGGGGCCCTATTCACACCCCTAACCCCAAACCCAGACCCTATGGGGCCCTATGGATCCTATGGGGCCCTATGGCTGCTATGGGGCCCTATTCACACCCCATAACCCCAAACCCAGACGCTATGGGGCCCTATGGATCCTATGGGGCCCTATGGATCCTATGGGGCCCTATAGGGCCCTATGGCTGCTATGGGGCCCTATTCACACCCCATAACCCCAAACCCAGACGCTATGGGGCCCTATGGATGCTATGGGGCCCTATGGATGCTATGGGGCCCTATGGATGCTATGGGGCCCTATGGCCGCTATGGGGCCCTATGGATGCTATGGGGCCCTATGGATCCTATGGGGCCCTATGGATGCTATGGGGCCCTATGGATGCTATGGGGCCCTATGGCCGCTATGGGGCCCTATGGATCCTATGGGGCCCTATGGATCCTATGGGGCCCTATGGATGCTATGGGGCCCTATTCACACCCCATAACCCCAAACCCGGACGCTATGGGGCCCTATGGATCCTATGGGGCCCTATGGATGCTATGGGGCCCTATTCACACCCCATAACCCCAAACCCAGACCCTATGGGGCCCTATGGCCTCTATGGGGCCCTATGGGGTCCTATAGGGCCCTATTCACACCCCATAACCCCAAACCCGGACGCTATGGGGCCCTATGGATCCTATGGGGCCCTATGGATCCTATGGGGCCCTATGGCTGCTATGGGGCCCTATGGCCGCTATGGGGCCGGTACCGGCTGTGGTGTCGATCCGATCCTCTGCGTAGCTGCACGTTTCCCCTGTAAATCCATTGGGGCACACACAGACCCCATTGATCCAGCTGCCCCCGTTCTCACAGTGCCCTATAGGGGGGAATAAAGGGGGAGAAATCAGTGGGGCAGGAGAATATGGGGCGGAGGAGGGGGGGGAGATAAGGGGATGGGGGGAGGAACGTACCTGGGGTGGTTGTGGGGCTGGTGGTGGTTGTGGGGCTGGTTGTTGTAGTTGTGGGGCTGGAAGTGGTTGTGGGGCTGGTGGTGGTTGTGGGGCTGGTGGTGGTTGTGGGGCTGGAGGTGGTTGTGGGGCTGGTGGTGGTTGTGGGGCTGGTGGTGGTTGTGGGGCTGGAGGTGGTGGTTGTGGGGCTGGAAGTGGTGGTTGTGGGGCTGGTTGTTGTAGTTGTGGGGCTGGAGGTGGTTGTGGGGCTGGTTGTTGTAGTTGTGGGGCTGGTGGTGGTTGTGGGGCTGGTTGTTGTAGTTGTGGGGCTGGAAGTGGTTGTGGGGCTGGTGGTGGTTGTGGGGCTGGTGGTGGTTGTGGGGCTGGAGGTGGTTGTGGGGCTGGTGGTGGTTGTGGGGCTGGTGGTGGTTGTGGGGCTGGAGGTGGTGGTTGTGGGGCTGGAAGTGGTGGTTGTGGGGCTGGTTGTTGTAGTTGTGGGGCTGGAGGTGGTTGTGGGGCTGGTTGTTGTAGTTGTGGGGCTGGTGGTGGTTGTGGGGCTGGTTGTTGTAGTTGTGGGGCTGGTGGTGGTTGTGGGGCTGGTTGTTGTAGTTGTGGGGTGGCTGGTGGTAGTTGTGGGGCGGGGGGTAGTTGGGGTTGTGGGGCTGGTTGTAGTTGTGGGGCTGGTGGTAGTTGTGGGGCGGGGGGTAGTTGGGGTTGTGGGGCTGGAGGCAACTGTGGGGCCGGGGGTGGTTGGGGTTATGGGGCTGGGAATGGTTGTGGGGTGGGCAGTGGTTGGGGTTGTGGGGCTGGGGGTGGTTGTGGGGTGGGGGGTTGTGGGGCTGGTTGTAGTTGTGGGGCTGGGGGTGGTTGTGGGGCGGGGGGTAGTTGGGGTTGTGGGGCTAGAAGTGGTTGTAGGGCTGGCAGTGGTTGCAGTTGTGGGGCTGGGGGTGGTTGTGGGGTGGGCAGTAGTTGGGGTTGTGGGGCTGGAGGTGGTTGTGGGGCGGGGGGTGGTTGGGGTTGTGGGGCTGGAGGCAATTGTGGGGCCGGGGGTGGTTGGGGTTATGGGGCTGGGAGTGGTTGTGGGGTGGGCAGTGGTTGGGGTTGTGGGGCTGGGGGTGGTTGTGGGGTGGGCAGTGGTTGGGGTTGTGGGGCTGGGGGTGGTTGTGGGGTGGGGGGTTGTGGGGCTGGTTGGGGTTGTGGGGCTGGGGGTGGTTGTGGGGCGGGGGGTAGTTGGGGTTGTGGGGCTAGAAGTGGTTGTAGGGCTGGCAGTGGTTGCAGTTGTGGGGCTGGGGGTGGTTGTGGGGCTGGGGGTTGTGGGGTGGGCAGTAGTTGCGGTTGTGGGGCTGGAGGTGGTTGTGGGGCTAAGGGTGGTTGTGGGGTGGGGGGTCGTTTGGGTTGTGGGGCTGGGGGCGGTTGTGGGGTGGGCAGTGGTTGGGGTTGTGGGGCTGGTTATAGTTGTGGGGCTGGGGGTGGTTGTAGGGCTGGCAGTGGTTGGGGTTGTGGGGCTGGAAGTGGATGGGGTTGTGGGGCTGGGGGTGGTTGTGGGGCTGGGGGTGGTTGTAGGGCTGGCAGTGGTTGGGGTTGTGGGGCTGGGGGTGGTTGGGGTTGTGGGGCTGAGTGTCGTAGCTGCAGTTGTGGGGCTGAAGGAGGTTGCAGATGTGGGGCTGGATGCAGCGCTGAGGGTCATGGCTCCACTTGTGGGGCTGAGTCCACTTGTGGGGCTGAGGGTCATAGATTCAGTTGTGGGGCTGAGTCCACTTGTGGGGCTGAGGGTCGTAGCTGCGCTTGTGGGGCTGAAGGAGGGTGCAGATGTGGGGCTGGATTTAGATGTGGGGCTGGATTTAGATGTGGGGCTGGTTGCAGATGTGGGGCTGGATGAAGGGCTGAGGGTCGTAGCTCCGGTTGTGGGGCTGAGGGTCGTGGTTCCAGTTGTGGGGCTGAAACTTGTGGGTCCAGTTGTGGGGAGGGTTGAAGATTCAGTTGTGGGGCTGAAGGTCGTGGGTCCAGTTGTGGGGCTGAGGGTCCTAACTGTAGTTGTGGGGCTGAGAGTCATGGGTCCAGTTGTGGGGCTGAGCATTGTAGAACCACTTGTGGGGCTGAAGGTTGAAGATTCAGTTGTGGGGCTGAGGGTTGTGGGTTCAGTTGTGGGGCTGATGGTCGAAGCTGTAGTTGTGGGGCTGAGCATCGTAGATCCACTTGTGGGGCTGAGGGTTGAAGATTCAGTTGTGGGGCTGAAACTTGTGGGTCCAGTTGTGGGGCTGAGGGTCGTCGTTGCAGTTGTGGGGCTGAGAGTTGAAGCCTTGGACGTGGGGCTGAGTGTTGTGGGTCCAGTTGTGGGGCTGAGTGTTGTAGCTCCACTTGTGGGGCTGAGGGTCGTATCTGCAGTTGTGGGTCTGAGTGACGTGGGTCCACTTGTGGGGCTGAAGGAGGTGTCAGATGTGGGGCTGGATGCAGGGCTGAGGGTCATAGCTCCAGTTGTGGGGCTGAAGGCTGTGGGTCCAGATGTGGGGCTGAGGGTTGTAGCTCCACTTGTGGGGCTGAAGGTCGTGGATCCAGTTGTGGGGCTGAGGGTCGTGGGTTCAGTTGTGGGGCTGAGGGTTGTGGGTCCAGTTGTGGGGCTGAGAATCATAGATTCAGTTGTGGGGCTGGGGGTTGAAACTCCACTTGTGGGGCTGAGGGTTGTGAGTCCAGTTGTGGGGCTGAGGGTTGAATCTCCACTTGTGGGGCTGAAGGAGGTGTCAGATGTGGGGCTGGTTTCAGATGTAAGGCTGGTTAGAGATGTGGGGCTGGGTGCTGCACTTGTGGGGCTGAGGGTTGTGGGTCCAGTTGTGGGGCTGAGCATTGGAGCTCCGGTTGTGGGGCTGAGGGTCACAAATCCACTTGTGGGGCTGAGGGTTGTGGGTCCAGTTGTGGGGCTGAAGGAGGTGTCAGATGTGGGGCTGGTTTCAGATGTAAGGCTGGTTAGAGATGTGGGGCTGGGTGCTGCACTTGTGGGGCTGAGGGTTGAAGCCCCAGTTGTGGGGCTGAGTGTCGTAGATCCACTTGTGGGGCTGAGGGTTGTGGATCCAGTTGTGGGGCTGAGGGTCGTGGGTTCAGTTGTGGGGTTGAGGGTTATGGGTCCACTTGTGGGGCTGTGGGTCGTCAATGGAGTTGTGGGGCTGAGGGTTGAAGCTCCACTTGTGGGGCTGAGGGTCGTCAATGGAGTTGTAGGGCTGAGTGTTGTAGCTGTAGTTGTGGGGCTGAGCGTTGTAGGTCCAGTTGTGGGGCTGAAGGTTGAAGATTCAGTTGTGGGGCTGAGTGTTGTAGCTGCAGTTGTGGGGCTGATGGTTGTGGGTCCAGTTGTGGGGCTGAAGGAGGTGTCAGATGTGGGGCTGGTTTCAGGTGTAAGGCTGGTTAGAGATGTGGGGCTGGGTGCTGCACTTGTGGGGCTGAGGGTTGAAGCCACAGTTGTGGGGCTGAGCGTCGTAGATCCACTTGTGGGGCTGAGGGTTGTGGGTCCAGTTGTGGGGTGGATTGTCGTTGATTCAGTTGTGGGGCTGGGGGTCATAGCTCCAATTGTGGGGCTGAGGGTTGTGGGTTGACTTGTGGGGCTGAAGGAGGTTTCAGATGTGGGGCTGGATGCAGGACTGAGGGTCATAGCTGCAGTTGTGGGGCTGAGGGACGTGGGTCCAGTTGTGGGGTGGAGGGTTGAAGCCGCAGTTGTGGGGCTAAAACCTGTGGGTCCAGTTGTGGGGCTGAGAGTCGTAGCTGCACTTGTGGGGCTGACGGTCATAGATCCAGTTGTGGGGCTGAGGGTGGTGGGTCCAGTTGTGGGGCTGGGGGTCGTCAATAGAGTTGTGGGGCTGAGGATTGAAGCTGCAGTTGTGGGGCTGAAGGTTGTGGGCCCAGATGTGGGGCTGAGCGATGTAGCTCCAGTTGTGGGGCTGACGGTCATAGATCCAATTGTGGGGCTGAGCGTTGTAGGTCCAGTTGTGGGGCTGGGGGTTGTTGATTCAGTTGTGGGGCTGAGGGTTGTAGCTGCAGTTGTGGGGCTGAGGGTTGAAGCTCCACTTGTGGGGCTGAGGGTCGTCAATGGAGTTGTAGGGCTGAGGGTTGTAGCTGTAGTTGTGGGGCTAAGTGTTGTAGGTCCACTTGTGGGGCTGAAGGAGGTTTCAGATGTGGGGCTGGATGCAGGACTGAGGGTCATAGCTCCATTTGTGGGGCTGAGGGTTGAAGCTCCACTTGTGGGGCTGAGGGTCGTCAATGGAGTTGTAGGGCTGAGGGTTGTAGCTGCAGTTGTGGGGCTGAGGGTTGTAGGTCCAGTTGTGGGGCTGAAGGTTGAAGATTCAGTTGTGGGGCTGAGGGTCATTGGTCCAGTTGTGGAGCTGACAGTTGTGGGTTCACTTGTGGGGCTGAGGGTCGTACCTGCAGTTGTGGGGCTGAGGGTCGTAGCTCCAATTGTGGGGCTGAGGGTTGTGGGTTGACTTGTGGGGCTGAGGGTAGTAGATCCACTTGTGGGGCTGAGGGTTGAAGATTCAGTTGTGGGGTGGATGACTGAAGCCACAGTTGTGGGGCTGAAACTTGTGGGTCCAGTTGTGGGGCTGAGTGTTGTAGCTGCAGTTGTGGGGCTGAGGGTTGAAGCTCCACTTGTGGGGCTGAGGGTCGTCAATGGAGTTGTAGGGCTGAGTGTTGTAGCTGTAGTTGTGGGGCTGAGGGTTGTAGGTCCAGTTGTGGGGCTGAAGGTTGAAGATTCAGTTGTGGGGCTGAGGGTCGTAGCTGCAGTTGTGGGGCTGAGTGTTGTGGGTCCAGTTGTGGGGCTGAAGGAGGTGTCAGATGTGGGGCTGGTTTCAGATGTAAGGCTGGTTAGAGATGTGGGGCTGGGTGCTGCACTTGTGGGGCTGAGGGTTGAAGCCCCAGTTGTGGGGCTGAGCGTCGTAGATCCACTTGTGGGGCTGAGGGTTGTGGGTCCAGTTGTGGGGTGGATTGTCGTTGATTCAGTTGTGGGGCTGGGGGTCATAGCTCCAATTGTGGGGCTGAGGGTTGTGGGTTGACTTGTGGGGCTGAAGGAGGTTTCAGATGTGGGGCTGGATGCAGGACTGAGGGTCATAGCTGCAGTTGTGGGGCTGAGAGTTGTGGGTCCAGTTGTGGGGTGGAGGGTTGAAGCCACAGTTGTGGGGCTAAAACTTGTGGGTCCAGTTGTGGGGCTGAGAGTCGTAGCTCCACTTGTGGGGCTGATGGTCATAGATCCAGTTGTGGGGCTGAGCGTCATGGGTTCAGTTGTGGGGCTGAGGGTTGAAGATTCAGTTGTGGGGCTGAAAGTCGTGGTTCCAGTTGTGGGGCTGTGGGTCGTAGATTCAGTTGTGGGGCTGAGTGTCGTAGCTCCGCTTGTGGGGCTGAAACTTGTGGGTCCAGTTGTGGGGCTGAGGGTTGAAGATTCAGTTGTGGGGCTGAGGGTTGTGGGTCCAGTTGTGGGGCTGAGGGTTGAAGATTCAGTTGTGGGGCTGAGGGTTGAAGCTCCACTTGTAGGGCTGTGGATTGTAGCTCCAGTTGTGGGGCTGATGGTCGAAGGTCCAGCTGTGGGGCTGGGGGTCATAGATTCAGTTGTGGGGCTGATGGTTGTGGGTCCAGTTGTGGGGCTGAGGGTCGTAGCTGCGGTTGTGGGGCTGATGGAGGTTGCAGATGTGGGGCTGGAAGCAGATGTGGGGCTGGTTGCTGTTGTGGGGCTAATGGTGGTTTCATATGTGGGGCTGGATGCAGGGCTGAAGGTTGTAGCTGCACTTGTGGGGCTGATGGTTGTGGGTCCAGTTGTGGGGCTGGGGGTTGTTGATTCAGTTGTGGGGCTGAGGGTTGTAGCTGCGGTTGTGGGGCTGAGGGTTGTGAGTCCAGTTGTGGGGCTGAGAGTCATAGCTCCACTTGTGGGGCTGGGGGTCGTAGATTCAGTTGTGGGGCTGAGGGTCGTGGGTCCAGTTGTGGGGTGGAGGGTTGAAGCTCCAGTTGTGGGGCTAAAACTTGTGGGTCCAGTTGTGGGGCTGAGTGTTGTAGCTGCAGTTGTGGGGCTGAGGGTTGTGGGTCCACTTGTGGGGCTGAGAGTCATAGATTCAGTTGTGGGGCTGGGGGTTGAAACTCCACTTGTGGGGCTGAGGGTCGTCAATGGAGTTGTAGGGCTGAGTGTTGTAGCTGTAGTTGTGGGGCTGAGCGTTGTAGGTCCAGTTGTGGGGCTGAAGGAGGTGTCAGATGTGGGGCTGGTTTCAGATGTAAGGCTGGTTAGAGATGTGGGGCTGGGTGCTGCACTTGTGGGGCTGAGGGTTGAAGCCACAGTTGTGGGGCTGAGCGTCGTAGATCCACTTGTGGGGCTGAGGGTTGTGGGTCCAGTTGTGGGGCTGGGGGTTGTTGATTCAGTTGTGGGGCTGAGGGTTGAAGCTGCACTTGTGGGGCTGAGTGTTGTGGGTCCAGTTGTGGGGCTGAGTGTTGTAGGTCCAGTTGTGGGGCTGAAGGAGGTTTCAGATGTGGGGCTGGATGCAGGGCTGAAGGTCGTGGCTCCAGTTGTGGGGCTGATGGTTGTAGGTCCAGTTGTGGGGCTGAGGGTTGTTGATTCAGTTGTGGGGCTGAAACTTGTGGGTCCAGTTGTGGGGCTGAAACTTGTGGGTCCAGTTGTGGGGCTGACGGTTGTAGATTCAGTTGTGGGGTTGAGTGCTGAAACTCCACTTGTGGGGCTGAAGGTTGTAGCTGCAGTTGTGGGGCTGAATGTTGTGGGTCCAGTTGTGGGGCTGAGCGTTGTAGATCCACTTGTGGGGCTGAAGGTTGAAGATTCAGTTGTGGGGCTGACGGTCGCAGGTCCAGTTGTGGGGCTGAGAGTTGTGGGTCTGGTTGTGGGGCTCAGGGTTGAAAATTCAGTTGTGGGGCTGAAGGTTGTGGGTCCAGTTGTGGGGCTGAGGGTCGTAGATCCACTTGTAGGGCTGTGGATTGTAGCTCCAGTTGTGGGGCTGATGGTTGAAGGTCCAGTTGTGGGGCTGGGGGTCGTAGATTCAGCTGTGGGGCTGATGGTTGTGGGTCCAGTTGTGGGGCTGGGGGTCGTAGATTCAGTTGTGGGGCTGATGGTTGTGGGTCCAGTTGTGGGGCTGAGGGTCGTAGCTGCGGTTATGGGGCTGATGGAGGATGCAGATGTGGGGCTGGAAGCAGATGTGGGGCTGGTTGCTGTTGTGGGGCTAATGGTGGTTTCATATGTGGGGCTGGATGCAGGGCTGAAGGTTGTAGCTGCACTTGTGGGGCTGACAGTTGTGGGTCCAGTTGTGGGGCTGGGGGTTGTTGATTCAGTTGTGGGGCTGAGGGTTGAAGCTGCAGTTGTGGGGCTGAAGGTTGTGGGTCCAGATGTGGGGCTGAAGGTTGTAGGTCCAGTTGTGGGGCTGAGGGTTGAAGCTCCAGTTGTGGGGCTGAGGGTTGAAGCTGCAGTTGTGGGGCTGAAGGTTGTGGGTCCAGATGTGGGGCTGAAGGTTGTAGGTCCAGTTGTGGGGCTGAGGGTTGAAGCTCCAGTTGTGGGGCTGAGCGTTGTAGGTCCAGTTGTGGGGCTGATGGTTGAAGCTCCAGTTGTGGGGCTGAGGGTCGTAGCTGCAGTTGTGGTGCTGAGGGTTGTGGGTTCAGTTGTGGGGCTGAGAGTCATAGATTCAGTTGTGGGGTTGAGGGTTGAATCTCCACTTGTGGGGCTGAAGGTTGAAGATCCAGTTGTGGGGCTGAGTGTTGTGGGTCCACTTGTGGGGCTGAGGGTCGTTGATTCAGCTGTGGGGCTGATGGTTGTAGCTCCACTTGTGGGGCTGAGGGTTGTAGATTCAGTTGTGGGGCTGAGTGTTGTAGGTCCACTTGTGGGGCTGAGAGTCGTGGGTCCAGTTGTGGGGCTGAGGGTTGTAGATCCAGTTGTGGGGCTGGTTTCAGATGTAAGGCTGGTTAGAGATGTGGGGCTGGATGCTGCAGTTGTGGGGCTGAGGGTTGTGGGTCCAGCTGTGGGGCTGAGGGTGGTTTCAGATGTGGGGCTGGATGAAGATGGGCTGGTTTCAGTTGTGGGGCTGAGGGTTGAAGCCGCAGTTGTGGGGCTGAGGGTTGTGGGTCCAGTTGTGGGGCTGATGGTCGAAGGTCCAGCTGTGGGGCTGGTGGTCATAGATTCAGTTGTGGGGCTGATGGTTGTGGGTCCAGTTGTGGGGCTGATGGTTGTAGCTTCGGATGTAGGACTGAGGGTTGTGGGTCCAGTTGTGGGGCTGAGGGTTGTAGATTCAGTTGTGGGGCTGTGGGTCGTAGCTGCAGTTGTGGGGCTGAGTGTTGAAGCTCCACTTGTGGGGCTGACGGTTGTGGGTCCAGTTGTGGGGCTGAGGGTGGTGGGTCCAGTTGTGGGTCTCAAAGTCGTAGCTCCACTTGTGGGGCTGAGGGTTGTAGCTGCAGTTGTGGGGCTGAGCGTTGTAGATCCACTTGTGGGGCTGATGGAGGTTTCAGATGTGGGGCTGGATGTAGATGGGCTGGTTTCAGTTGTGGGGCTGATGGATATTTCAGATGTGGGGCTGGATGCAGAGCTGAGGGTTGTAGCTGCGGTTGTGGGGCGGAGAGTTGTGGGTCCAGTTGTGGGGCTGAGGGTCGTAGATTCAGTTGTGGGGCTGAGGGTCGTGGGTCCAGCTGTGGGGCTGAGGGTGGTTTCAGATGTGGGGCTGGATGAAGATGGGCTGGTTTCAGTTGTGGGGCTGAGGGTTGAAGCTGCAGTTGTGGGGCTGAGCATTGTAGGTCCAGATGTGGGGCTGAGAGTTGTGGGTCCAGTTGTGGGGCTGAGGGTTGTAGCTCCACTTGTGGGGCTAATGGTTGTAGTTGCAGTTGTGGGGCTGAGAGTTGTGGGTCCACTTGTGGGGCTGGGTGTTGTTTCTGCACTTGTGGGGCTGAGGGTAGTGGATCCAGTTGTGGGGCTGGGGGTTGTGGGTCCAGTTGTGGGGCTGAGGTTTGAAGCCGCAGTTGTGGGGCTGAGGGTCATAGATTCAGTTGTGGGGCTGAAGGAGGTTTGAGATGTGGGGCTGCCTGCAGACGTGGGGCTGGTAGCAGATGTGGGGCTGGAAGAGGTCTCAGATGTGGGGCTGCCTGCAGACGTGGGGCTGGATGCTGATGTGGGTCTAGTATAAGATGTGGGGCTGAACGAGGTTTCAGATGTGGGGCTGGATTCTGATGTGGGGCTGGTTGCAGATGTGGGGCTGGTATTCATAGATGTGGGGCTGGATACAAATGTGGGGCTGATGGAGGGTGCCGATGTGGGGCTGGAAGCAGATGTGGGGCTGGATACAGATGTGGGGCTGGATACAGATGTGGGGCTGGATGGGGATGTGGGGCTGAAGGAGGATGAAAATGTGGGGCTGGATTCAGATGTGGGGCTCATGGAGGTTTCTGATGTGGGGCTGGATGAGGATTTGGGGCTGCTTTCAGTTGTGGGGCTGGTATTGATAGTTATGGGGCTGGATGCAGATGTGGGTCTAGTTGAAGATGTGGGGCTGGTTTGAGATGTGGGGCTGGTTCCAAATGTGGGGCTGGAATTGCTAGTTATGGGACTGGTTGCAGATGTGGGGCTGGATGCAGATGTGGGGCTTGATACAGATGTGGGGCTGGATGGAGATGTGGGGCTGAAGGAGGATGGAAATGTGGGGCTGGATTCAGATGTGGGGCTGATGGAGGTTTCAGATGTGGGGCTGGATGAGGATGTGGGGCTGGATGAGGATGTGGGGCTGGTATTCATAGATGTGGGGCTGGTTGTAAAAGTGGGGCTGATGGAGGTGTCTGATGTGGGGCTGAACGCAGATGTGGGGCTGGTATTCATAGATGTGGGACCGGTTGAAGATGTGGGGCTGGTTTCAGTTGTGGGGCTGAAGGAGGTTTGAGATGTGGGGCTGGTATCCATAGATGTGGGGCTGATGGATGGTGCCGATGTGGGGCTGGAAGTAGATGTGGGGCTGGTACGAATAGTGCTGGGACCAGTTGAAGATGTGGGGCTGGATGGGGATGTGGGGCTGAAGGAGGCTGTAGTTGTGGGGCTGGTTGAGGATGTGGGGCTGGTATTCATAGATGTGGGTCTGGTAGGAGATGTGGGGCTGGAAGGGGTTTCAGATGTGGGGCTGGATGGAGATGTGGGGCTGGTTTCAGATGTGGGGCTGGAAGCAATTGTGGGGCTGAAGGAGGTTGCAGATGTGGGGCTGATTTCAGTTGTGGGTCTGGTTGCAGATGTGGGGCTGGTAGAGGTCTCAGATGTGGGGCTGGATGCAGATGTGGGTCTAGTTGAAGATGTGGGGCTGGTTTGAGATGTGGGGCTGGTTCCAAATGTGGGGCTGGAATTGCTAGTTATGGTACTGGTTGCAGATGCGGGGCTGGAAGTGGATGTGGGGCTGGATACAGATGTGGGGCTGGATGGAGATGTGGGGCTGGTACTCATAGTTATGGGGCTGGATGCAGATGTGGGGCTTGATGAGGATGTGGGGCTGAAGGAGGTTACAGATGTGGGGCTTGATGAGGATGTGGGGCTGAAGGAGGTTACAGATGTGGGGCTGGATGGGGATGTGGGGCTGGTATTCATAGATGTGGGGCTGGTTTGAGATGCGGGGCTGATGGAGGATTCAGATGTGGGGCTGCTTGTAAATGTGGGGCTGGATGGGGCTGTGGGGCTGGAAGAGCTTTCAGATGTGGGGCTGGTATTCATAGATGTGGGGCTGGATGCAGATGTGGGGCTGGTACTAATAGTGCTGGGACCGGATTCAGATGTGGGGCTGGATGGAGATGTGGGGCTGAAGGAGGATTCAGATGTGGGGCTGGATTCAGATGTGGGGCTGATGGAGGGTTCAGATGTGGGGCTGGATTCAGATGTGGGGCTGAAGGAGGATTCAGATGTGGGGCTGGTTGGGGTTGTGGGGCTGGTGGAGGATTCAGATGTGGGGCTGGTTCTCATAGTTGTGGGTCTGGTTTGAGATGTGGGGCTGATGGAGGTGTCTGATGTGGGGCTGGATGCAAAGATTGGGCTGCTGGATGTCATGGATGTGGGGCTGGTTTCTGATGTGGGGCTGGTATTCATAGCTGTGGGGCTGGATGCAGATGTGGGGCTGATGGCACTTTCAGATGTGGGGCTGCTTGTAAATGTGGGGCCGATGGGTGTTTCAGATGTGGGGCTGAAGGAGGTTGTAATTGTGGGGCTGGCATTCATAGATGTGGGGCTGGTTCCAAATGTGGGGCTGGCTGCAGATGTGGGGCTGGACGAGGTTTGAGATGTGGGGCTGGATGCAGATGTGGGGCTGATGGATGTTTCAGATGTGGGGCTGGATGCAGATGTGGGGCTGGTACTAATAGTGCTGGGACCAGTTGAAGATGTGGGGCTGGTTTCAGTTGTGGGGCTGAAGGATGGTTCAGATGTGGGGCTGGATGCAGATGTGGGGCTGGTTTCAGTTGTGGGGCTGACGGAGGTTTGAGATGTGGGGCTGGAAGCAGATGTGGGGCTGGTACGAATAGTGCTGGGACCAGTTGAAGATGTGGGGCTGGTTTGAGATGTGGGGCTGAAGGAGGGTTCAGACGTGGGGCTGGATGCAGATGTGGGGCTGGTTTGAGATGTGGGGCTGATGGAGGGTTCAGATGTGGGGCTGGGTGCAAAGGTTGGGCTGCTGGATGTCATGGATGTGGGGCTGGATTCAGTTGTGGGGCTGAATGAGGATGTGGGGCTGGTATTGATAGCTGTAGAACCGGTTGAAGATGTGGGGCTGGATTCTGATGTGGGGCTGGTTGGAGATGTGGGGCCAGTCTCAGTTGTGGGGCTGATGGAGGTTGTAAATGTGGGGCTGGTTTCAGATGTGGGGCTGATGGAGGGTGCCGATGTGGGGCTGGATACAGATGTGGGGCTGGTACTAATAGTGATGGGACCGGTTGAAGATGTGGGGCTGGATGCAGATGTGGGACTGATCGAGGTTTCAGAAGTGGGGCTGGTACTCATAGTTGTGGGGCTGGATGGGGTTGTGGGGCTAAATGGAGATGTGGGGCTGGTTGTAAATGTGGGGCTGGATTCAGTTGTGGGGCTGGTATTCATAGCTGTGGGGCTGATTGCAGATGTGGGGCTGGAGGAGGTTTCAGATGTGGGGCTGGAAGTGAATGTGGGGCTGGTTGGAGATGTGCGGCTGGTATTGATAGTTATGGGGCTGGTTGCAGATGTGGGGCTTGTTCCAAATGTGGGGATGGATGGAGATGTGGGGCTGGTTGCAGATGTGGGGCTGGTAGGGGTCTCAGATGTGGGGCTGGATGGAGATGTGGGGCTGGTATTCATAGATGTGGGGCTGGTTTGAGATGTGGGGCTGATGGAGGGTTCAGATGTGGGGCTGGATAGGGATGTGGGGCTGGTATTCATAGATGTGGGGCTGAAGGAGGTTGCAGATGTGGGGCTGGTTGGAGATGTGGGGCTTGTACTCATAGTTATGGGACTGGATGTAGATGTGGGGCTGGTACTAATAGTGCTGGGACCGGGTGCAGATGTGGGGCTGGTTGGGGTTGTGGGGCTGAAGGAGTGTTCAGATGTGGGGCTGGCTGCAGATGTGGGGCTGATGGATGTTGCAGTTGTGGGGCTGGATGTAAATGTGGGGCTGGATGCAGATGTGGGGCTGGTATTGATAGTTGTGGGGCTGGATGAGGATGTGGGGCTGGTTTGAGATGTGGGGCTGATGGAGGGTTCAGATGTGGGGCTGGGTGCAAAGGTTGGGCTGCTGAATGTCATGGATGTGGGGCTGGTATTCATAGTTATGGGGCTGGATGAGGATGTGGGGCTGGTATTGATATTTGTGGAACCGGTTGAAGATGTGGGGCTGGATGAGGATGTGGGGCTGGTTCGAGATGTGGGGCTGGATGGGGCTGTGGGGCTGATGGAGGTGTCTGATGTGGGGCTGGCTGCAGATGTGGGGCTGATGGATGTTGCAGTTGTGGGGCTGGATGTTAATGTGGGGCTGGATACAGATGTGGGGCTGGTATTGATAGTTGTGGGGCTGGATGAGGATGTGGGGCTGGTTGGAGATGTGGGGCTAGTCTCAGTTGTGGGGCTGATGGAGGTTGTAAATGTGGGGCTGGATACAGATGTGGGGCTGATGGAGGGTGCCGATGTGGGGCTGGATACAGATGTGGGGCTGGAAGCAGATGTGGGGCTGATGGAGGTTTCAGATGTGGGGCTGGTTGTAAATGTGGGGCTGGATTCAGTTGTGGGGCTGGTATTCATAGCTGTGGGGCTGGTTGGAGATGTGGGGCTGGTATTGATAGTTATTGGTCTGGTTTCAGTTGTGGGGCTTGTTCCAAATGTGGGGCTGGATGGAGATGTGGGGCTGGTTGCAGATGTGGGGCTGGTTCTAAATGTGGGGCTGGATGGGGCTGTGGGGCTGAAAGAGGTTTCAGATGTGGGTCTGGATACAGATGTGGGGCTGATGGAGGGTGCCGATGTGGGGCTGGATGCAGATGTGGGGCTGGTACTAATAGTGCTGGGACCGGTTGAAGATGTGGGGCTGGTTGGGGCTGTGGGGCTGAAGGAGGATTCAGATGTGGGGCTGGATGGGGATGTGGGGCTGGTATTCATAGTTGTGGGTCTGGTTTCAGATGTGGGGCTGGTTTGAGATGTGGGGCTGATGGAGGTGTCTGATGTGGGGCTGGATGCAAAGGTTGGGCTGCTGGATGTCATGGATGTGGGGCTGGTTTCAGATGTGGGGCTTGATGGAGATGTGGGGCTGGTTGTAAATGTGGGGCTGAAGGAAGTTTCAGATGTGGGGCTAAATGGAGATGTGGGGCTGTTAGTAGATGTGGGGCTTGATACAGATGTGGGGCTGAAGGAGGATGTGGGGCTGCTTTCAGTTGTGGGGCTGGAAGAGGTTTCAGATGTGGGGCTGGATGCAGATGTGGGGCTGGATGGGGATGTGGGGCTGGTTGTAAATGTGGGGCTGAGGGAGGTTTCAGATGTGGGGCTAAATGGAGATGTGGGGCTGTTAGTAGATGTGGGGCTGGATGCAGATGTGGGGCTGGATGGAGATGTGGGGCTAGAGGAGGTTGCAGATGTGGGGCTGATTTCAGTTGTGGGTCTGGCTGCAGATGTGGGGCTGGTAGGGGTCTCAGATGTGGGGCTGGATGCAGATGTGGGTCTAGTTGAAGATGTGGGGCTGGTTCCAAATGGGCTGGAATTGATAGTTATGGCACTGGTTGCAGATGTGGGGCTGGATGAGGATGTGGGGCTGGATACAGATGTGGGGCTGGTATTCATAGATGTGGGGCTGGTTGTAAATGTGGGGCTGAAGGAGGTTTCTGACGTGGGGCTGGATGGAGATGTGGGTCTGGTAGAGGTCTCAGATGTGGGGCTGGCTGCAGTAGTGGGGCTGGTTCCTAATGTGGGGCTGGATGGAGATGTGGGGCTGAAGGAGGATTCAGATGTGGGGCTGGTAGTTGTGGGTCTGGTTTGAGATGTGGGGCTGATGGAGGTGTCCGATGTGGGGCTGGTGGCCATTGCTGGGCTGCTCGATGTCATGGATGTGGGGCTGGTTTCAGTTCTGGGGCTGGATACAGATGTGGGGCTGGTATTGATAGTTGTGGGGCTGGATGAGGATGTGGGGCTGGATGGAGATGTGGGGCCAGTCTCAGCTGTGGGGCTGATGGAGGTTGTAAATGTGGGGCTGGATACAGATGTGGGGCTTATGGAGGGTGCCGATGTGGGGCTGGATACAGATGTAGGGCTGGAAGCAGATGTGGGGCTGATGGAGGTTTCAGATGTGGGGCTGGTTGTAAATGTGGGGCTGAAGGAGGTTGCAGATGTGGGGCTGGTACTCATAGTTGTGGGGCTGGATGGCGCTGTGGGGCTAAATGGAGATGTGGGGCTGGTATTCATAGTTATGGGGCTGGTTGTAAATGTGGGGCTGGATTCAGTTGTGGGGCTGGTATTCATAGCTGTGGGGCTGGTTGGAGATGTGGGGCTGGTATTGATAGTTATGGGGCTGGTTTCAGTTGTGGGGCTTGTTCCAAATGTGGGGCTGGATGCAGTTGTGGGGCTGGTTGCAGATGTGGGGCTGGTAGGGGTCTCAGATGTGGGGCTGGTAGGGGTCTCAGATGTGGGGCTGGATGCAGATGTGGGGCTGGTATTCATAGATGTGGGGCTGGTTTGAGATGTGGGGCTGATGGAGGGTTCAGATGTGGGGCTGGATAGGGATGTGGGGCTGGTATTCATAGATGTGGGGCTCAAGGAGGATTCAGATGTGGGGCTGCTTGTAAATGTGGGGCTGGATGGGGCTGTGGGGCTGATGGAGGTGTCTGATGTGGGGCTGGCTGCAGATGTGGGGCTGATGGATGTTGCAGTTGTGGGGCTGGATGTAAATGTGGGGCTGGATACAGATGTGGGGCTGGTATTGATAGTTGTGGGGCTGGATGAGGATGTGGGGCTGGTTGGAGATGTGGGGCTAGTCTCAGTTGTGGGGCTGATGGAGGTTGTAAATGTGGGGCTGGTTTCAGATGTGGGGCTGATGGAGGGTGCCAATGTGGGGCTGGAAACAGATGTGGGGCTGGAAGCAGATGTGGGGCTGATGGAGGTTTCAGATGTGGGGCTGGTTGTAAATGTGGGGCTGAAGGAAGTTACAGATGTGGGGCTGATTTCAGTTGTGGGTCTGGTTGCAGATGTGGGGCTGGTAGAGGTATCAGATGTGGGGCTGGATGCAGATGTGGGGCTGGTTCCTAATGTGGGACTGGATGGAGATGTGGGGCTGGTATTCATAGATGTGGGACTGGTTTGAGATGTGGGGCTGAAGGAGGATTCAGATGTGGGGCTGCTTGTAAATGTGGGGCTGGATGGGGCTGTGGGGTTGATGGAGGTGTCTGATGTGGGGCTGGATGCAGATGTGGGGCTGATGGAGGATGCAGATGTGGGGCTGGTTGGAGATGTGGGGCTGGTATTCATAGATGTGGGGCTGGTACTCATAGTTATGGGACTGGATGTAGATGTGGGGCTGGTACTAATAGTGCTGGGACCGGTTGAAGATGTGGGGCTGGTTGGGGCTGTGGGGCTGAAGGAGGATTCAGATGTGGGGCTGGTTGTAAATGTGGGGCTGGTATTCATAGTTGTGGGTCTGGTTTCAGATGTGGGGCTGGATGGGGATGTGGGGCTGGTTGTAAATGTGGGGCTGAGGGAGGTTTCAGATGTGGGGCTAAATGGAGATGTGGGGCTGTTAGTAGATGTGGGGCTGGATGCAGATGTGGGGCTGGATGGAGATGTGGGGCTAAAGGAGGTTACAGATGTGGGGCTGATTTCAGTTGTGGGTCTGGTTGCAGATGTGGGGCTGGTAGGGGTCTCAGATGTGGGGCTGGATGCAGATGTGGGTCTAGTTGAAGATGTGGGGCTGGTTCCAAATGGGCTGGAATTGATAGTTATGGCACTGGTTGCAGATGTGGGGCTGGATGAGGATGTGGGGCTGGATACAGATGTGGGGCTGGTATTCATAGATGTGGGGCTGGTTGTAAATGTGGGGCTGAAGGAGGTTTCTGACGTGGGGCTGGATGGAGATGTGGGTCTGGTAGAGGTCTCAGATGTGGGGCTGGCTGCAGTAGTGGGGCTGGTTCCTAATGTGGGGCTGGATGGAGATGTGGGGCTGAAGGAGGATTCAGATGTGGGGCTGGTAGTTGTGGGTCTGGTTTGAGATGTGGGGCTGATGGAGGTGTCCGATGTGGGGCTGGTGGCCATTGCTGGGCTGCTCGATGTCATGGATGTGGGGCTGGTTTCAGTTCTGGTGCTGGATACAGATGTGGGGCTGGTATTGATAGTTGTAGGGCTGGATGAGGATGTGGGGCTGGTATTGATAGTTGTGGGGCTGGATGAGGATGTGGGGCTGGATGGAGATGTGGGGCTAGTCTCAGCTGTGGGGCTGATGGAGGTTGTAAATGTGGGGCTGGATACAGATGTAGGGCTTATGGAGGGTGCCGATGTGGGGCTGGATACAGATGTGGGGCTGGAAGCAGATGTGGGGCTGATGGAGGTTTCAGATGTGGGGCTGGTTGTAAATGTGGGGCTGAAGGAGGTTGCAGATGTGGGGCTGGTACTCATAGTTGTGGGGCTGGATGGGGCTGTGGGGCTAAATGGAGATGTGGGGCTGGTATTCATAGTTATTGGCTTGGTTGTAAATGTGGGGCTGGATTCAGTTGTGGGGCTGGTATTCATAGCTGTGGGGCTGGTTGGAGATGTGGGGCTGGTATTGATAGTTATTGGTCTGGTTTCAGTTGTGGGGCTTGTTCCAAATGTGGGGCTGGATGGAGATGTGGGGCTGGAAGAGGTTTCAGATGTGGGGCTGGATACAGATGTGGGGCTGATGGAGGGTGCCGATGTGGGGCTGGAAGCAGATGTGGGGCTGGTACTCATAGCTGTGGGTCTGTTTGAAGATGTGGGGCTGGATGGAGATGTGGGGCTAAAGGAGGTTACAGATGTGGGGCTGGAAGTGGATGTGGGGCTGGTAGGAGATGTGAGGCTGGTATTGATAGTTATCGGACTGGTTTCAGTTGTGGGGCTGAAGGAGGATTCAGTTGTGGGGCTTGTTCCAAATGTGGGGCTGGATGGAGATGTGGGGCTGGTTCTAAATGTGGGGCTGTTTGTAGATGTGGGGCTGATGGATGTTTCAGATGTGGGGCTGGATACAGATGTGGGGCTGGAACTCATAGTTGTGGGGCTTGTGGGAGATGTGAGACTAAATGGAGATGTGGGGCTGGTATTCATAGATGTGGGGCTGGAAAAAGATGTGGGGCGGATACTAATAGTGCTGGGACCAGTTGAAGATGTGGGGCTGGTTGGAGATGTGGGGCTGAAGGAGGTTTCAGATGTGGGGCTGGAAGTGGATGTGGGGCTGATGGAGGCTGTAGTTGTGGGGCTGGTTATAAATGTGTGGCTGGATGCAGATGTGGGGCTGAAGGAGGTTGCAGATGTGGGGCTGATTGCAGTTGTGGGTCTGGCTGCAGATGGGGGGCTGGTAGAGGTCTCAGATGTGGGGCTGGATGGGGATGTGGGGCTGGTACGAATAGTTGTGGGGCTGGAAGCAGATGTGGGGCTGATCGAGGTTTCAGATGTGGGGCTGGTTGGGGTTGTGGGGCTGAAGGAGGTTGCAGATGTGGGGCTGGTTCCAAATGTGGGGCTGGAAGTGGATGTGGGGCTGGTTGGAGATGTGGGGCTGGTATTGATAGTTATGGGGCTGGTTTCAGTTGTGGGGCTGGTTCCAAATGTGGGGCTGGATGCAGATGTGGGGCTGGTTGGGGTTGTGGGGCTGGTGGAGGGTTCAGATGTGGGGCTGGATGCAGATGTGGGGCTGGTTTGAGATGTGGGGCTGATGGAGGTTGTAAATGTGGGGCTGGATGCAAAGGTTGGGCTGCTGGATGGGGATGTGGGGCTGATTTCAGTTGTGGGGCTGGAAGCAGATGTGGGGCTGGATGGAGATGTGGGGCTGGTATTCATGGTTATGGGGCTGGATGGAGATGTGGGGCTCAAGGAGGTTGTAAATGTGGGTCTGGATGCAGATGTGGGGCTGGTACTCATAGTTATGGGGCTGAATTCAGTTGTGGGGCTGGTTCCAAATGTGGAACTGGATGGAGATGTGGGGCTGGTACGAATAGTTGTGGGGCTTGTTTGTGATGTGGGGCTGGATACAGATGTGGGGCTGGTGGAGAATTCAGATGTGGGGCTGGTTTGAGATGTGGGGCTGGATTCAGATGTGGGTCTGGATTCAGATGTGGGGCTGAAGGAGGTTGTAAATGTGGGTCTGGAAGTAGATGTGGGGCTGGTATTGATAGTTATGGGGCTGAAGGAGGTTGCAGATGTGGGGCTGGTAGTAAATGTGGGGCTGGTATTCATAGATGTGGGGCTGGTTTGAGATGTGGGGCTGATGGGTGTTTCAGATGTGGGGCTGGTTGCAGTTGTGGGGCTGAAAGAGGTTTCAGATGTGGGGCTGGATGGAGATGTGGGGCTGATGGAGGGTGCAGTTGTGGATCTGGCTGCAGATGTGGGGCTGGAAGAGATTTCAGTTGTGGGTCTGGAAGCAGATGTGGGGCTGATGGAGGCTGTAGTTGTGGGGCTGGTTGTAAATGTGGGGCTAGAGGAGGTTTCAGATGTGGGGCTGGATGCAGATGTGGGGCTGGTTTGAGATGTGGGGCTGATTGAAGATGTGGGGCTGGATGAGGCTGTGGGGCTGATGGAGGTTTCAGTTGTGGGGCTGGATGGGGCTGAGGGGCTGGTATTGCTAGTTGTGGGGCTGGTTTCAGTTGTGGGGCTGATGGATGTTTCAGATGTGGGGCTGGATGCCGTTGTGGGACTGATGGAGGTTGCAGATGTGGGGCTGGTTGTAAATGTGGGGCTGGTATTCATAGATGTGGGGCTGGATTCAGATGTGGGGCTGGTACTAATAGTGCTGGGACTGGTTGAAGATGTGGGGCTGGAAGCAGATGTGGGGCTGGATGGAGATGTGGGGCTGATGGAGGCTGTAGTTGTGGGGCTGGTTGAAGACGTTGGCCTGGATGGAGATGTGGGGCTGGTATTTGTAGTTGTGGGGCTGGTTTCAGTTGTGGGGCTGATGGATGTTTCAGATGTGGGGCTGGATGCCGTTGTGGGGCTGATTGATGTTGCAGATGTGGGGCTGGTTGTAAATGTGGGGCTGGTTGAAGATGTGGGGCTGGTTGAAGATGTGGGGCTGGTTTGAGATGTGGGGCTGGTTTGAGATGTGGGGCTGGTTTGAGATGTGGGGCTGATGGAGGTGTCTGATGTGGGGCTGGATGCAAAGGTTGGGCTGCTGGATGTCATGGATGTGGGGCTGGTTTCAGATGTGGGGCTGGGTGGGGATGTGGGGCTGGTATTGATCGTTGTGGGGCTGGAAGCAGCTGTGGGGCTGAACGAGGTTTCAGATGTGGGGCTGGAAGTGGATGTGGGGCTGTTTTGAGATGTGGGGCTGGTACTCATAGTTGTGGGGCTGGATACAGATGTGGGGCTGGTGGAGGATTCAGATGTGGGTCTGGTTGGAGATGTGGGGCTGAAGTAGGTTGCAGATGTGGGGCTGGTTTGAGATGTGGGGCTGGATGGGGATGTGGGGCTGGTATTCATATATGTGGGGCTGGAAGCAGATGTGGGGCTGGTATTGATAGTTATGGGGCTGAAGGAGGTTGCAGATGTGGGGCTGCTTGTAAATGTGGGGCTGGATGGGGCTGTGGGGCTGATGGAGGTGTCTGATGTGGGGCTGGCTGCAGATGTGGGGCTGGAAGAGGTTTCAGATGTGGGGCTGAAAGTGGATGTGGGGCTGGATTCAGATGTGGGGCTGAAGGAGGTTGCAGTTGTGGGGCTGATTGGAGATGTGGTGCTGGTATTCATAGCTGTGGGGCTGGATTCAGATGTGGGGCTGATGGAGGCTGTTGTTGTGGGGCTGGTTTGAGATGTGGGGCTGAAGGACGTTGCAGACGTGGGTCTGGATGGAGATGTGGGGCTGGTATTCATAGATGTGGGGCTGGATTCATATGCGGGGCTGATGGATGTTGAATATGTGGGGCTGGATGGAGATGTGGGGCTGGAATTGATAGTTATGGTGCTGGTTGGAGATGTGGGGCTGGTTTCAGTTGTGGGGCTGAAGGAGGATTCAGCTGTTGGGCTGGTGTGAGATGTGGGGCTGGATGCAGATGTGGGGCTGGTTCTAAATGTGGGGCTGATTGGAGATGTGGGGCTGGTATTCATAGTTGTGGGGCTGGATTCAGATGTGGGGCTGATGGAGGCTGTTGTTGTGGGGCTGGGTGTAAATGTGGGGCTGGATGGAGATGTGGGGCTGGATGGAGATGTGGGGCTGGTAGTCAGTGTGGGGCTGATGGGTGTTTCTGATGTGGGGCTGATGCGTGTTTCAGATGTGGGGCTGACAGAGGTTGCAGATGTGGGGCTGGATGGAGATATGGAGTGGGTTGGAGATGTGGGGCTGGATACAGATGTGGGGCTGGTATTGATAGTTATGGGGCTGGATGGAGATGTGGGGCTGAAAGAGGTTGGGGTTGTGGGGCTGGTAGTAGATGTGGGGCTGGTAATGATAGATGTGGGGCTGGTTCCAAATGTGGGGCTGGATGGAGATGTGGGGCTGGATACAGATGTGGGGCTGGTATTCATAGATGTGGGGCTGGATTCAGATGTGGGGCTCAAGGAGGTTGTAAATGTGGGTCTGGCTGCAGATGTGGGTCTGGAAGAGATTTCAGTTGTGGGTCTGGAAGCAGATGTGGGGCTGATGGAGGCTGTAGTTGTGGGGCTGGTTGTAAATGTGGGGCTGGAAGAGGTTTCAGATGTGGGGCTGGATGCAGATGTGGGGCTGGATGCAGATGTGGGGCTGATGGATGTTGCAGATGTGGGGCTGGTTGTAAATGTGGGACTGGTGTTCATAGATGTGGGGCTGGATTCAGATGTTGGGCTGGATGGGGATGTGGGGCTGGAAGAGATTTCAGATGTGGGGCTGGATGCAGATGTGGGGCTGGTTTGAGATGTGGGGCTGGATACAGATGTGGGGCTGTTATTCATAGCTGTGGGGCTGGGTGAGGATGTGGGGCTGGTATTCATAGATGTGGAACCAGTTGAAGATGTGGGGCTGGATTCTGATGTGGGGCTGATGGATGTTGAATATGTGGGGCTGGAAGCGGATGTGGGGCTGGTATTCATAGATGTGGGGCTGGATGGGGATGTTGGGCTGGATTCAGATGTGGGGCTGATGGAGGTTGCAGATGTGGGGCTGGAAGCAGCTGTGGGGCTGGTATTGATAGATGTGGGTCTGGATTCAGATGTGGGTCTGGATTCAGATGTGGGGCTGGATTCAGATGTGGGGCTGAAGGAGGTTGTAAATGTGGGTCTGGATGCAGATGTGGGGCTGGTATTGATAGACGTGGGGCTGGATACAGATGTGGGGCTGGTTTGAGATGTGGGGCTGGATGCAGATGTGGGGCTGGTTGAAGATGTGGGGCTGATGGAGTGTGCTGATGTGGGGCTGGTAGTAGATGTGGGGCCGGTATTCATAGATGTGGGGCTGGTTCCAAATGTGGGGCTGGATGGAGATGTGGGGCTGGTATTCATAGTTGTGGGGCTGGTTTCAGTTGTGGAGCTGATGGGTGTTTCTGATGAGGGGCTGGATTCAGATGTGGGGCTGGAAGCAGTTGTGGGGCTGAAGGAGGTTGAAGATGTGGGGCTGGATGGAGATGTGGGGATGGTTGGGGATGTGGGGCTGGATTCAGATGTGGGGCTGGTACTCATAGTTATGGGGCTGAATTCAGATGCGGGGCTGGTTCCAAATGTGGGGCTGGATGCAGATGTGGGTCTACTTGTAGATATAGGGCTGAAGGAGGTTTCAGGTGTGGGGCTGGATGGAGATGTGGGGCTGGTTTGAGATGTGGGGCTGAAGGAGGTTGCAGTTGTGGGTCTGGATTCAGATGTGGGGCTGATGGAGGCTGTTGTTGTGGGGCTGGTTTCAGATGTGGGGCTGAAGGAGGTTGCAGATGTGGGTCTGGATGGGGATGTTGGGCTGGATTCAGATGTGGGGCTGATGGGTGTTTCAGATGTGGGTCTGGCTGCAGATGTGGGGCTGGATGGAGATGTGGGGCTGATGGAGGGTGCAGTTGTGGGTCTGGCTGCAGATGTGGGGCTGGAAGAGATTTCAGTTGTGGGTCTGGAAGCAGATGTGGGGCTGATGGAGGCTGTAGTTGTGGGGCTGGTTGTAAATGTGGGGCTAGAGGAGGTTTCAGATGTGGGGCTGGATGCAGATGTGGGGCTGGATGCAGATGTGGGGCTGGATTCAGATGTGGGGCTGGATGGAGATGTGGGGCTGACGGGTGCTGAAGATGTGGGGCTGGTTGAAGGTGTGGGGCTGAAGGAGGTTGCAGTTGTGGGGCTGATTGGAGATGTGGGGCTGGTATTCATAGTTGTGGGGCTGGATTCAGATGTGGGGCTGATGGAGGCTGTTGTTGTGGGGCTGGTTGAAGATGTGGGGCTGGTTCCAAATGTGGGGCTGGATGCAGATGTGGGGCTGGTACTCATAGTTATGGGGCTGGTTTGAGATGTGGGGCTGATGGATGTTGCAGATGTGGGGCTGGATGGAGATGTGGGGCTGAAGATTTTTGTTGTGAGGCTGGTTCCAAATGTGGGGCTGGTATCCATAGTTATGGGGCTGGTTTGAGATGTGGAGCTGGTTTGAGATGTGGGGCTGGTTGTAAATGTGGGGCTGGTTTGAGATGTGGGGCTGGATGCAGATGTGGGGCTGATGGGTGCTGAAGATGTGGGGCTGGTTGAAGGTGTGGGGCTGATGGAGGTTGCAGATGTGGGGCTGGTTGTAAATGTGGGGCTGGTATTCATAGATGTGGGGCTGGATTCAGATGTGGGGCTGGTACGAATAGTGCTGGGAATGGTTGAAGATGTGGGGCTGGTTAGAGACGTGGGGCTCATGGAGGTTTCAGATGTGGGGCTGGATGGGGATGTGGGGCTGGTATTCATAGTTGTAGGGCTGAAGGAGGTTGAAGATGTGGGGCTGGTTGGAGATGTGGGGCTGATGGAGGTGTCTGATGTGGGGCTGGATGCAGATGTGGGGCTGGAATTGATAGTTATGGTGCTGGATGGAGATGTGGGGCTGGTTTCAGATGTGGGGCTGGAAGAGGTTTCAGATGTGGGGCTGGATACAGATGTGGGGCTGGTATTCATAGATGTGGGGCTGGTTCCAAATGTGGGGCTGGAAAAAGATGTGGGGCTGGTACTAATAGTGCTGGGAATGGTTGAAGATGTGGGGCTGGTTGGAGATGTGGGGCTGGAAGAGGTCTCAGATGTGGGGCTGGTTCCAAATGTGGGACTGTATGGAGATGTGGGGCTGGATGGGGATGTGGGGCTGAAGGAGGTTACAGATGAGGGGCCGGTTGGGGATGTGGGGCTGATGGAAGTTTCAGTTGTGGGGCTGTTTTGAGTTGTGGGGCTGATGGTTGTTATAGTTGTGGGGCTGATTGACGTTGCAGTTGTGGGGCTGGTTTCAGATGTGGGGCTGGATGGGGATGTGGAGCTGATTGTAAATGTGGGGCTGGAAGTGGATGTGGGGCTGTTTTGAGATGTGGGGCTGATACTCATAGTTGTGGGGCTGGATGCAGATGTGGGTCTACCTGTAGATATGGGGCTGAAGGAGGTTTCAGGTGTGGGGCTGGATACAGATGTGGGGCTGGTTGGAGATGTGGGGCTGATGGAGGCTGTAGTTGTGGGGCTGGTTGAAGACGTTGGGCTGGATGGAGATGTGGGGCTGGTGTTGCTAGTTGTGGGGCTGGATTCAGTTGTGGGGCTGATGGGTGTTTCAGATGTGGGGCTGGTTGTAAATTTGGGACTGGTATTCATAGATGTCGGTCTGGATTCAGATGTGGGGCTGGTACTCATAGTTATGGGGCTGAATTCAGATGTGGGGCTGGTTCCAAATGTGGGGCTGGATTCAGATGTGGGGCTGGTTTGAGATGTGGGACTGTATACAGATGTGGGGCTGGATTCAGATGTGGGGCTGGCATTGATAGTTATGGGGCTGGATGCAGATGTGGGTCTACTTGTAGATATGGGGCTGAAGGAGGTTTCAGGTGTGGGGCTGGATGGAGATGTGGGGCTGGTTTGAGATGTGGGGCTGAAGGAGGTTGCAGTTGTGGGTCTGGATTCAGATGTGGGGCTGATGGAGGCTGTTGTTGTGGGGCTGGTTTCAGATGTGGGGCTGAAGGAGGTTGCAGATGTGGGTCTGGATGGGGATGTGGGGCTGGATTCAGATGTGGGGCTGATGGGTGTTTCAGATGTGGGTCTGGCTGCAGATGTGGGGCTAGAAGAGATTTCAGTTGTGGGTCTGGAAGCAGATGTGGGGCTGATGGAGGCTGTAGTTGTGGGGCTGGTTCTAAATGTGGGGCTGGTATTGATAGTTATGGGGCTGGATGGAGATGTGGGGCTGGTTGTAAATGTGGGGCTGTTTTGAGATGTGGGGCTGGTATTCATAGATGTGGGTCTGGTTGGAGATGTGGGGCTGGATTCTGATGTGGGGCTCAAGGAGGTTGTAAATGTGGGGCTGGATACAGATGTGGGGCTGGTATTGATAGTTATGGGGCTGGTTGGAGATGTGGGGTTGGATTCAGATGTGGGGCTGGTTTGAGATGTGGGGCTGATGGATGTTGCAGATGTGGGGCTGGATGGGGCTGTGGGGCTGATGGAGGCTGTAGTTGTGGGGCTGGTTGAAGACGTTGGGCTGGATGGAGATGTGGGGCTTTTATTGCTAGTTGTGGGGCTGGATTCAGTTGTGGGGCTGATGGATGTTTCAGATGTGGGGCTGGTACTCATAGTTATGGGGCTGAATTCAGATGTGGGGCTGGTTCCAAATGTGGGGCTGGATTCAGATGTGGGGCTGGTATTGATAGTTATGGGGCTGGATGCAGATGTGGGTCTACTTGTAGATATAGGGCTGAAGGAGGTTTCAGGTGTGGGGCTGGATGGAGATGTGGGGCTGGAAGAGGTCTCAGATGTGGGGCTGGATGCAGATGTGGGGCTGGTATTCATAGATGTGGGTCTGGTTGAAGATGTGGGGCTGGATTCAGATGTGGGGCTGAAGGAGGTTGCAGATGTGGGGCTGGTTGTAAATGTGGGGCTGGAAGCAGATGTGGGGCTGGATTCAGATGTGGGGCTGAAGGAGGTTGTAAATGTGGGGCTGGTTCCAAATGTGGGACTGTATGGAGATGTGGGGCCGGTTGGGGATGTGGGGCTGACGGAGGGTTCAGATGTGGGGCTGGATGCAGATGTGGGGCTGATATTCATAGATGTGGGGCTGGTTGGAGATGTGGGGCTGAAGGAGGATTCAGATGTGGGGCTGGTTCCAAATGTGGGGCTGGATGGAGATGTGAGTCTGTTTGAAGATGTGGGGCTGGTTTCAGTTGTGGGGCTGAAGGAGGATTCAGATGTGGGGCTGGTTGTAAGTGTGGGGCTGGATGGGGCTGTGGGGCTGATGGAGGCTGAAGATGTGGGGTTGGAAGCAGATGTGGGGCTGATGGTTGTTACAGATGTGGGGCTGATGGAGGTTGTAAATGTGGGGCTGGTTTCAGATGTGGGGCTGATGGAGGCTGTAGTTGTGGGGCTGGTTGTAAATGTGGGGCTAGAGGAGGTTTCAGATGTGGGGCTGGATGCAGAAGTGGGGCTGATGGGTGCTGAAGATGTGGGGCTGGTTGAAGATGTGGGGCTGGATGGGGCTGTGGGGCTGATGGAGGTTTCAGTTGTGGGGCTGGATGCAGATGTGGGGCTAAATGGAGATGTGGGGCTGGTTGTAAATGTGGGACTGGTATTCATAGATGTGGGGCTGGATTCAGATGTGGGTCTGGATGGAGATGTGGGGCTGATGGGTGCTGAAGATGTGGGGCTGGAAGAGGCTTCAGATGTGGGGCTGGATGCAGGTGTGGGGCTGGTTGAAAATGTGGGGCTGGTATCAGTTGTGGGGCTGAAGGAGGTTGCGGATGTGGGGCTGTTAGTAGATGTGGGGCTGGTTGTAAATGTGGGGCTGGATGGAGATGTGGGGCTGATGGAGGTTGAAGATGTGGGGCTGGAAGCAGATGTGGGGCTGGATTCAGTTGTGGGGCTGATTGATGTTGCAGATGTGGGGCTGGTTGTAAATGTGGGACTGGTATTCATAGATGTGGGGCTGGATTCAGATGTGGGGCTGGATGGGGATGTGGGGCTGGTATTGTTAGTTATGGGGCTGGATGGGGATGTGGGGCTGGTATTGTTAGTTATGGGGCTGGATGGGGATGTGGGGCTGGTATTGTTAGTTATGGGGCTGGATGGGGATGTGGGGCTGGTATTCCTTGTTATGGGGCTGGATGGGGATGTGGGGCTGGTATTCCTTGTTATGGGGCTGGATGGGGATGTGGGGCTGGACGTGGCTTTGGGGCCGGGTTCAGATGTGGGGCTGGGGTTCTTATCTGTGGTTCCGCTGTTGGTTGGAATCCTGTTGCTGCTGGTTGATGTTCTGGAGGTTCCAGGTCCCGTCGTGGAGGTTCCAGGTTCCGTGGGGTCCATTGGAGTTTCCCCGCTGCCCATCTCCATTATCCCTGTGTGGGTTTTTGGGGTGGTTCCACTCAGTGCTGCCCCCCACCCCCCCAAAGTCACGTATATGGGGTGGCAGTGGGGTGACATTGGGACACTTATGGGGTGTCATTGGGGTGTCACATTCACGGTGTCACTTATGGGGTGACATTGGGGACACTTATGGGGTGACACACTGACAGTGTCACATATGGGGTGCCATTGGGACACTTATGGGGTACCATTGGGACACTTATGGGGTGACATTGGGACACTTATGGGGTGTCATTGGGGTGCCATTGGGACACTTATGGGGTGACATTGGGGTGCCATTGGGACACTTATGGGGTGCCATTGGGACACTTATGGGGTGACATTGGGACACTTATGGGGTGACATTGGGGTGTCACACTCATGGTGTCACTTATGGGGTGACATTGGGACACTTATGGGGTGACATTGGGGTGCCATTGGGACACTTATGGGGTGGCATTGGGGTGACATTGGGGTGTCACACTCATGGTGTCACTTATGGGGTGACATTGGGACACTTATGGGGTGACATTGGGGTGCCATTGGGACACTTATGGGGTGGCATTGGGGTGACATTGGGGTGGCATTGGGACACTTATGGGGTGACATTGGGACACTTATGGGGTGGCATTGGGACACTTATGGGGTGACATTGGGACACTTATTGGGTGGCATTGGGGTGCCATTGGGGTGCCATTGGGGTGTCACACTCATGGTGTCACATATGGGGTGACATGGGGACACTTATGGAGTGACATTGGGACACTTATGGGGTGCCATTGGGAAACTTATGGGGTGCCATTGGGGTGCCATTGGGGTGACATTGGGGTGTCACACTCGTGGTGTCACTTATGGGGTGGCATTGGGACACTTATGGGGTGACACACTGACAGTGTCACATATGGGGTGCCATTGGGACACTTATGGGGTGCCATTGGGGTGTCATTTATGGGGTGCCATTTATGGGGTGTCATTGGGGTGTCACACGTGTGGGGCCACGTGTGGGGTCAGAGTCGCGGTGTTGTCCCTGTCACCTACAGAGGGTGGGGTCGGCTCCGCCCCACTCATAAAACACCTTATGGGGACATGGGGAAATGTGGGGTTATATGGGGTTATATGGGGTGCTATGGGGTGCTATGGGGCTCTGTGGGGCACTATGGGGCTCTATGGGGCACTATGGGGCACTATGGGGACATGGGGAAATGTGGGGTTATATGGGGTTATATGGGGTTATATGGGGTGCTATGGGGCTCTATGGGGCTCTATGGGGCTCTATGGGGCACTATGGGGCTCTATGGGGTCATACGGGGCTCAATGGCACACTCATTTTCCCCCTTCCAGCCCCATTTCCCCCCCTTTGCCCCCCCTTTTTACTCCCCAACCCCCCTCCCACCCCATATATCCCCCCCACACCCCATATATCCCCCCCCTACCCCATATATCCCCCCCACACCCCATATATCCCCCCCCTACCCCATATATCCCCCTCCCACCCCATATATCCCCCCCCACCCCATATATCCCCCCCCTACCCCATATATCCCCCTCCCACCCCATATATCCCCCTCCCACCCCATATATCCCCCCCACACCCCATATATCCCCCTCCCACCCCATATATCCCCCCCACACCCCATATATCCCCTCCCACCCCATATATCCCCCCCCACCCCATATATCCCCCCCCCACCCCATATATCCCCCCCACACCCCACATATCCCCCTCCCACCCCATATATCCCCCCCCTACCCCATATATCCCCCTCCCACCCCATATATCCCCCCCACACCCCATATATCCCCCCCCCACCCCATATATCCCCCCCCCACCCCATATATCCCCCCCATACTCACCCTCATCCCCCCATGAACCAGAACAGAGGAAGAGGAGGATGAAGACGAAGGGGGGAACCCCCCATTTTGGGGTCACCCCCATAGCAGCACCCGGCCCCAGCCCCACACTCAACTGCAGCCAAATGGGACCTTTGTCCCCTATGGGATCTATGGGGCGGCGTCCCCCATTCCCCACCCCGCCCTGATATAACTGATAAGGGGCCGAACCCCGAACCCACAAGGTCCCCATATGGGGCAGGGATGGGATCTCTCGCCCTGATTGGTGGATTCTATGGGGTGTGGGGTGGGGGGGGGATGCAAATAGGGGGAAATTGGGGCCCTGTTGTGGGGTGGGGAGGGGGAAATAGGGGGAAATGGCTGCCCCATAGAGTTGGGGGGGTGATAATATGGTGGGGTTATGGGTTGATATAGGGGCAAATCGGGGCCCCATAGAGTTGGGGGGGTGACAGTGAGGTAGGGTGATAATGTGGTGGGGTTATGGGGTGGTAATATGGTGGGGTTATGGGGTGATATAGGGGGAAATTGGGGTCCCATTGTGGTGGGGTTATGGGGTGATAATATGGTGGGGTTATGGGGTGATATAGGGGCAAATCGGGGCCCCATAGAGTTGGGGGGGTGACAATGAGGTGGGGTTATGGGGTGATAATATGGTGGGGTTATGGGGTGATATAGGGGGAAATGGGGGCCCCATTGTGGTGGGGTTATGGGGTGATAATATGGTGGGGTTATGGGGTGATATAGGGGGAAATTGGGGCCCCATAGAGTTGGGGGGGGGGGTGACAATGTGATGGGGTTATGGGGTGATAATATGGTGGGGTTATGGGGTGATATAGGGGGAAATTGGGGCCCCATAGATTTGGGGGGGTGACTGTGAGGTGGGGTTATGGGGTGATAATATGGTGGGGTTATGGGGTGAAATAGGGGGAAATTGGGGCCCTGTTGTGGGGTGGGGAGGGGGAAATAGGGGCAAATTGGGGCCCCATAGAGTTGGTGGGGGTGACTGTGAGGTGGGGTGATAATGTGGTGGGGTTATGGGGTGAAATAGGGGGAAATGGGGGCCCCATTGTGGTGGGGTTATGGGGTGATAATATGGTGGGGTTATGGGGTGATATAGGGGGAAATTGGGGTCCCATTGTGGTGGGGTTATGGGGTGATAATATGGTGGGGTTATGGGGTGAAATAGGGGGAAATTGGGGTCCCATTGTGATGAGGTTATGGGGTTATCACATGGTGGGGTTATGGGGTGACAATGTGATGGGGTTATGGGGTGATAACGTGATGGGGTTATGGGGTGAAATAAGAGGAATTTGGGGCCCCATTGTGGTGGGGTTATGGGGTGATAACATGGTGGGGTTATGGGGTGAAATAGGGGGAAATTGTGGCCCTGTTGTGGGGTGGGGAGGGGGAAATAGGGGGAAATGGGGGCCCCATAGAGTTGGGGGGGGGTGTGACAATGAGGTGGGGTTATGGGGTGATAATATGGTGGGGTTATGGGGTGAAATAGGGGGAAATTGGGGCCCCATAGAGTTGGGGGGGGGGTGACAATGAGGTGGGGTTATGGGGCAATAATATGGTGGGGTTATGGGGTGAAATAGGGGGAAATTGGGGCCCCATTGTGGTGGGGTTATGGGGTGATAATATGGTGGAGTTATGGGGTGATAATGTGGTGGGGTTATGGGGTGATATAGGGGGAAATTGGGGCCCTGTTGTGGGGTAGGGAGGGGGAAATAGGGGCAAATGGGGGCCCCATAGACTTGGGGGGCTGATAATATGGTGGGGTTATGGGGTGATATAGGGGGAAATTGGGGCCCCATTGTGGTGGGGTTATGGGGTGATAACGTGATGGGGTTATGGGGTGAAATAGGGGGAAATTGGGGCCCCATAGATTTGGGGGGGGGGTGACAGTGAGGTGGGGTTATGGGGTGATAATATGGTGGGGTTATGGGGTGATATAGGGGGAAATTGGGGCCCCATTGTGGTGGGTTATGGGGTGATAATGTGGTGGGGTTATGGGGTGACAATGTGATGAGGTTATGGGGTGATAATGTGGTGGGGTTATGGGGTGACAATGTGATGAGGTTATGGGGTGATAACGTGGTGGGGTTATGGGGTGAAATAAGAGGAATTTGGGGTCCCATTGTGGTGGGGTTATGGGGTGATAATATGGTGGGGTTATGGGGTGAAATAGGGGGAAATTGGGGTCCCATTGTGGTGGGGTTATGGGGTGATAATATGGTGGGATTATGGGGTGATATAGGGGCAAATCGGGGCCCCATAGAGTTGGGGGGGTGACAATGAGGTGGGGTTATGGGGCGATAATATGGTGGGGTTATGGGGTGATATAGGGGGAAATTGGGGCCCCATAGAGTTGGGGGGGGGGGTGACAATGTGATGGGGTTATGGGGTGATAATATGGTGGAGTTATGGGGTGGTAATATGGTGGGGTTATGGGGTGATATAGGGGGAAATTGGGGCCCCATAGAGTTGGGGGGGGGGTGACAATGAGATGGGGTTATGGGGTGATAATATGGTGGGGTTATGGGGTGAAATAGGGGGAAATTGGGGCCCTGTTGTGGGGTAGGGAGGGGGAAATAGGGGGAAATGGGGGCCCCATAGAGTTGGGGGGGTGACAGTGAGGTGGGGTTATGGGGTGATAATATGGTGGAGTTATGGGGTGGTAATATGGTGGGGTTATGGGGTGATATAGAGGGAAATTGGGGTCCCATAGAGTTGGGGGGGGGTGACAATGAGGTGGGGTTATGGGATGATAATATGGTGGAGTTATGGGGTGGTAATGTGGTGGGATTATGGGGTGAAATAGGGGGAAATTGGGGCCCCATTGTGGCGGGGTTATGGGGTGATAATATGGTGGGGTTATGGGGTGATATAGGGGGAAATTGGGGTCCCATTGTGGTGGGGTTATGGGGTGATAATGTAGTGGGGTTATGGGGTGAAATAGGGGGGAATTGGGGCCCCATTGCGGTGGGGTTATGGGGTGACAATGTGATGAGGTTATGGGGTGATAACGTGATGGGGTTATGGGGTGATAACGTGGTGGGGTTATGGGGTGATAATATGGTGGGGTTATGGGGTGATATAGGGGGAAATTGGGGTCCCATTGTGGTGGGGTTATGGGGTGATAATATGGTGGGGTTATGGGGTGAAATAGGGGGAAATTGGGGCCCTGTTGTGGGGTAGGGAGGGGGAAATAGGGGCAAATGGGGGCCCCATAGAGTTGGGGGGCTGATAATATGGTGGGGTTATGGGGTGAAATAGGGGGAAATTGGGGCCCCATTGTAGTGGGGTTATGGGGTGGTAATATGGTGGGGTTATGGGGTGATATAGGGTGAAATTGGGGTCCCATTGTGGTGGGTTATGGGGTGATAACGTGGTGGGGTTATGGGGTGACAATGAGATGGGGTTATGGGGTGATAATATGGTGGGGTTATGGGGTGATATAGGGGGAAATTGGGGTCCCAATGTGGTGGGGTTATGGGGTGACAACGTGGTGGGGTTATGGGGTGATATAGGGGGAAATTGGGGCCCTGTTGTGGGGTAGGGAGGGGGAAATAGGGGGAAATGGGGGCCCCATAGAGTTGGGGGGGGGGGGGTGACAATGAGATGGGGTTATGGGGTGATAATGTGGTGGGGTTATGGGGTGATATAGGGGGGAATTGGGGCCCCATTGTGGTGGGGTTATGGGGTGACAATGTGGTGGGGTTATGGGGTGATAATATGGTGGGGTTATGGGGTGATATAGGGGGAAATTGGGGCCCCATTGTGGTGGGGTTATGAGGTGATAATATGGTGGGTTATGGGGTGAAATAGGGGGAAATTGGGGCCCCATTGCGGTGGGGTTATGGGGTGATAACGTGATGGGGTTATGGGGTGATAATATGGTGGGGTTATGGGGTGATATAGTGGGAAATTGGGGCCCCATTGCGGTGGGGTTATGGGGTGATAATGTGATGAGGTTATGGGGTGAAATAGGGGGAAATTGGGGCCCTGTTGTGGGGTGGGGAGGGGGAAATAGGGGCAAATTGGGGCCCCATAGAGTTGGGGGGGTGACAGTGAGGTGGGGTGATAATGTGGTGGGGTTATGGGGTGATATAGGGGGAAATGGGGGCCCCATTGTGATGAGGTTATGGGGTGATAACGTGGTGGGGTTATGGGGTGATAATGTGATGGGGTTATGGGGTGAAATAAGAGGAATTTGGGGTCCCATTGTGGTGGGGTTATGGGGTGACAATGTGGTGGGGTTATGGGGGTATCCAGTTCCATTTGGGGTCTTCCCATTTCAATCCCAGTCTATTTGGGGTCTTCCCATTTCAATCCCAGTTGGTTTGGGGTCTTCCCAGTTCAATCCCAGTCTATTTGGGGTCTTCCCAGTTCAATCCCAGTTTGTTTGGGGTCTTCCCAGTTCAATCCCAGTCTATTTGGGGTCTTCCCAATTCAATCCCAGTTGGTTTGGGGTCTTCCCAGTTCATTTCTGCCTCTTCCATTGACGTGGTAAATGGCCGAAGGGCTGAGAAATGGGGTAAAATGGGGGAAAATAGGGAAAGTAATGGGGGAAATAGGGGAAGTAATGGGGAAAATAGGGAAAGTAATGGGGGAAATAGGGGAAATAATGGGGGAAATAGGGAAAGTAATGGGGGAAATAGGGGAAGTAATGGGGGAAAATGGGGGAAATTAGGGGGGAAATAGGGGAAATAATGGGGGAAAATGGGGGGAAATGGGGGAAATAATGGGGGAAATAGGGGAAATAAAGGGGGAAATAATGAGGGAAATAGGGGAAATAATGGGGGAAAGTGGGGGAAATGTGGGAAAATAATGGGGAATAATGGGGGAAATGGGGGAAATAATGGGGGAAATGGGGGAAATAATGGGGGAAATAGGGGAAATGGGGGGAATAATGATGGAAATAGGGGAAATAATGGGGGATAATGGGGAAAATTGGGGAAATAATGGGGGATAATGGGGAAATAATGGGGGAAATGGGGGGAAATAGGGGGAAATAGGGGAAATAATGGGGGATAATGGGGAAATAGGGGAAATAATGGGGCATAATGGGGGAAATTAAAGGGGAAATGGGGGGAATAATGATGGAAATAGGGGAAATAATGGGGGATAATGGGGAAAATGGGGGAAATAATGGGGGAAATAGGGGAAATAATGGGGGAAATGGAGGGAAATAGGGGAAATAATGGGGGAAAGTGGGGGAAATGGGGGGAAATAATGGGGAATAATGGGGGAAATGGGGGAAATAGGGGGAAATAGGGGAAATAATGGGGGATAATGGGGGAAATGAGGGAAATAATGGGGGAAAATGGGGGAAATAGGGGAAATAATGGGGGAAATGGGGGAAATAATGGGCGAAATAGGGGAAATGGGGGGAATAATGATGGAAATAGGGGAAATAATGGGGGATAATGGGGAAAATGGGGGGAATAATGATGGAAATAGGGGAAATAATGGGGGATAATGGGGAAAATGGGGGAAATAATGGGGGAAATAGGGGAAATGGGGGAAATAATGGGGGAAATGGGGGGAAATGGGGGAAATAATGGGGCATAATGGGGGAAATAGGGGAAATGGGGGGAATAATGATGGAAATAGGGGAAATAATGGGGGATAATGGGGAAAATTGGGGAAATAATGGGGGAAATAGGGGAAATAGGGGGAAATAGGGGAAATAATGGGGTAAGTGTGGGGTGTTCACCTGTTTAAGGCCTTCCTGCCCCATGGGGAGCAGAGGATGAAGATGAGGATGAGGACGAGGAGGAGGAGGGGCAGCCCCAGCCCCAGCCCCACCCCGACCCCCAGCCCCACGCGGCTGATGTGGGTCTGACAGCGACCCCCCGAAGTGAGGAAACCCGGAAGATCGGGGCAGCTGTGGGGAGGAAATAGGGGGGAAATGTGGGGTGAGGGTGGATCCCACCCCATAAATCCATAGATATCCATGTATTCCATGGGGGGGAATTGGGGTCGGGGTCCTTTAAGGGAGATGTGGGGCGGCAGGGGGGTGGGAGGGGGGGGGAAGGGTGGGATTTGGGGTCAAGGGTTGGGATTTAGGGTCATCTATTGGGATTTGGGGTCATCTATTGGGGTTTGGGTTCATCTATTGGGATTTGGGGTCATCTATTGGGGTTTGGGTTCATCTATTGGGATTTGGGGTCATCTATTGGGGTTTGTGGTCATCTATTGGGATTTGGGTTCATCTATTGGGATTTGGGTTCATCTATTGGGATTTGTGCTCATCTATTGGGATTTAGGGTCATCTATTGGGGTTTGGGGCCATCTATTGGGATTTGGGTTCATCTATTGGGATTTGTGCTCATCTCTTTGCGTTTTGGGGTGGATTTGGGGTCATCTATTGGGATTTGGGTTCATCTATTGGGATTTGGGGCCATCTATTGGGATTTGGGGTCATCTATTGGGATTTAGGGTCATCTATTGGGATTTGGGGTCATCTATTAGGATTTGGGGTCATCTATTGGGATTTGGGTTCATCTATTGGGATTTAGAGTCATCTATTGGGATTTGGGGCCATCTATTGGGATTTGGGGTCATCTATTGGGGTTTGGGTTCATCTATTGGGATTTGGGTTCATCTATTGGGATTTAGGGTCATCTATTGGGATTTGGGTTGATCTATTGGGATTTGGGGTCATCTATTGGGATTTGGGGCCATCTATTGGGATTTAGGGTCATCTATTGGGATTTGGGTTCATCTATTGGGATTTGGGGTCATCTATTGGGATTTGGGGTCATCTATTGGGATTTAGGGTCATCTATTGGGGTTTGGGGTCATCTATTGGGATTTGGGGTCATCTATTGGGATTTGGGGTCATCTATTGGGATTTGTGCTCATCTCTTTGTGTTTTGGGGTGGATTTGGGTTCATCTATTGGGGTTTGGGTTCATCTATTGGGATTTGGGGCCATCTATTGGGATTTGGGTTCATCTATTGGGATTTGTGCTCATCTCTTTGCGTTTTGGGGTGGATTTGGGGTCATCTCTTGGGGTTTGTGTTCATCTCTTGGGATTTGTGCTCATCTCTTTGTGTTTTGGGGTCAAATTTGGGTTGAAAAAGGATGTTTTTGGGTCCTCCATCACTCACAAGCACTGCGGTCCTTGCGGGGTCACCCTGCAGACCCCGCTGTTGCAGTCGATGGCTCCGGGGAAGCCGGGGCTGCAGCGGGTGACGCAGAGGAAGGAGCCGTTCACGCGGTGGGCGAAGTAATAGGGCCGGAATGAAGGGGCGGCCTGGGCACGGCACAGCTCTATGGGGGGCACAGGGGTCAGGGGGTGGGGGGGGTTGGGGGGTATTGGGGTGTTGGGGTTGTGATGGGGTTGGGGGGTGTTGGGGTGTATTGGGGTGTATGGGGTGTATGGGGTGTATGGGGGGATTTGGGGTGTTGGGGGGTTGTGGGGTTGGGGTGTATTGGGGTGTTGGGGTTGTGATGGGGTTGGGGGGTGTTGGGGTGTATTGGGGTGTATTGGGTGTTTGGGGTGTATGGGGTGTATTGGGGTGTTGGGGGGTTGTGGGGTTGGGGGGTGTTGGGGTGTATGGGGTGTATGGGGTGTATGGGGGGATTTGGGGTGTATGGGGTGTATTGGGGTGTATGGGGGGTATGGGGTGTATGGGGTGTATGGGGGGTATTGGGGTTGTGATGGGGTTGGGGGGTGTTGGGGTGTATTGGGGTGTATGGGGGGTATGGGGTGTATGGGGGGTGTTGGGGTGTATGGGGTGTATGGGGGTATGGGGGGTAATGGGGTGTATGGGGGGATTTGGGGTGTATGGGGGGCACAGGGGTCAGGGTGGTATGGGGTGTATGGGGGGTATTGGGGTTGTGATGGGGTTGGGGGGTGTTGGGGTGTATTGGGGTGTATGGGGGGTATGGGGGGTATTGAGGTGTATGGGGGGTATGGGGGTATTGAGGTGTTGGGTTGTGGGGTTGGGGTGTATTGGGGTGTTGGGGGGTTGTGGGGTTGGGGTCTGTGATGGAGGTGGAGTGTATTGGGGTGTATTGGGGTGTATGGGGTGTATTGGGGTGTTGTGGGGTTGGGGTGTATTGGGGTGTTGGAGTTGTGATGGGGTTGGGGGGTGTTGGGGTGTATGGGGTGTATGGGGGGTATCGAGGTTGTGATGGGGTTGTGGGGTGTATGGGGGGATTTGGGGTGTTGGGGTGTATGGGGTGTATGGGGTGTATTGTGGTGTTGGGGTTGTGATGGGGTTGGGGGGTGTTGGGGTGTATTGGGGTGTTGGGGTTGTGATGGGGTTGTGGGGTGTTGGGGTGTATGGGGTGTATGGGGGGTATCAAGGTTGTGATGGGGTTGTGGGGTGTATGGGGTGTATTGGGGTGTTGGGGGGTATTGGGGTGTTGGGGTTGTGATGGGGTTGGGGGGTGTTGGGGTGTATTGAGATGTATTGGGGTGTTGGGTTGTTGGGGGGCGTGATGGGGTTGTGGGGCTGCGGGGTGTTGGGGGGTGTGATGGGGATGGGTTGTTGTGGGTTTGGGGGTCTGGGGTGATGGGTCTTGGGGGGTGTTGGTTGTGGGGTTGGGGGGTATTGGGGTTTTCAGGGGTGTTATGGGGTTGAGGGGTGTTGTGGTGTGTTGGGGTTGGGGTGTATTGGGGTGTTGGGGTGTTGTGGGGTTGGTGGGGTGTGCGGTTGTGGGGTGTTGTGTTGTTGTTATGTTGTGTTGTTGTCATTGTGTCATTGTGTTATTGTGTTGTTGTGTTGTTGCGTCATTGTGTTGTTGTGTTGTTGTATCATTGTGTTGTTGTGTTGTTGTATCATTGTGTTGTTGTTGTATTGTATCATTGTGTTGTTGTTGTGTTGTTGTGTCATTGTGTTGTTGTTGTACTGTATCATTGTGTTGTGTTGTTGTGTTGTTGTATCATTGTGATGTTGTGTCATTGTGTTGTGTTGTTGTCATTGTGTCGTTGAGTTATTGTGTTGTTGTATCATTGTGTTGTTGTGTCGTTGTGTTGTTGTGTCATTGTGCTGTTGTATCATTGTGTTGTTGTGTCATTGTGTTGTTGTATCATTGTGTTGTTGTATCATTGTGTTGTATCATTGTGTTGTTGTATCATTGTGTTGTTGTTGTCATTGTGTTGTGTCATTGTGTTGTTGTATCATTGTGTTATATCATTGTGTTGTTGTATCATTGTGTTGTTGTGTCATTGTGTTGTTGTATCATTGTGTTGTTGTATCATTGTGTTGTTGTGTCATTGTGTTGTTGTATCATTGTGTTGTATCATTGTGTTGTTGTATCACTGTGTTGTATCACTGTGTTGTTGTATCATTGTATTGTTGTTGTATCATTGCGTTGTTGTTGTATCATTGTGTCGTTGTGTTGTTGTTGTTGCTGCACTCACCCGTCGCGTTGAGCTCCAGATCAGACGAAAGGGAGAGGGGGGAGAACGCCGAGATGCAAAGAGAGCCTGGAATGGGGGACCCCAAATCAGTGGGGAGATGGACCCCAAATCAATGGGATTGGGGACCCCAAATCAGTGGGGTGGGAGATCCCAAATCAGTGGGGCAGGGGACCCCAAATCAGTGGGGAGATGGACCCCAAATCAATGGCATTGGGGAACCCAAATCAGTGGGGTGGGAGATCCCAAATCAGTGGGGCAGGGGACCCCAAATCAGTGGGGCAGGGGACCCCAAATCAATGGGATTGGGGACCCCAAATCAGTGGGGTGGGAGATCCCAAATCAGTGGGGCAGGAGATCCCAAATCAGTGGGGCAGGGGACCCAAATCAGTGGGGAGATAGGTCCCAAATCAATGGGATTGGGGACCCCAAATCAATGGGGCTGGGGACCCCAAATCAATGGGGTGGGGGGCGCCCACCTGTGGTGTTGGAGCAGTTGTGGGGCTGGATGGCGGAGGCAGAGACCCCCAAAAGTTCCTTGGTGCTGATCTGGGGGGGCCCGGGGGGGGTCCGCAGGAGGACCCGGTAGGTGACCACCACGCTGCCACGGCTGGGGGGCACAGAGGGGTGGGGTGGGGGGACCCACAACCCAAAATCAAGCTTGGAAGACCCCAAAACCACCCCATGAAGACCCCAAAACCACCCCATGAAGACCCCAAATCTACCCCAAAAGAGACCCCAAAACGACCCCCAAGACCCCAATTCCCCCCCAAAGACCCCAAATCCCCCCCAAAAGACCCCCAATTCCCCCCAATAGACCCCAATCCTCCCCCATAAGCCCCCCAACCCAACCCCATAACGACCCCCAACCCGACCCCATAACAACCCCACAGAGACCCCCCCCCAATAACCCCCCCTTAAAACCCACCTCAAAGCCAAGACCCGAATCCCTCCATACCCAGAGACGTTCCCATAGACTCCGTCCATCTACCAACAACACCAACGATGACATCATCGCCACGATGATGTCACGATGACGTCATGATGACGTCATAGCATCGGGGTGGGGGTGGGGTCTTACCATGTGATGGAATCGAGTGGCCAAGGAGCGGAAATGGGGGGAGGAAACGTTCCTCATTTCATCCAGGAAGGGAACGTTGGTGACACGAGCAGAAAGGAGGATGGACGGACCCACAGCTGGGGGGCAATGGGGGCAATGGGGGTAATGGGGGTTATAGGGACAATGGGGGCAATGGGGGCAATGGGGGTAATGGGGGTTATAGGGACAATGGGGGCAATGGGGGCAATGGGGGTAATGGGGGCAATGGGGGTAATGGGGGCAATGGGGGTAATGGGGGTAATGGGGGTAATGGGGGCAATGGGGGCAATGGGGGTAATGGGGGTAATGGGGGTAATGGGGGTAATGGGGGCAATGGGGGTAATGGGGGCAATGGGGGCAATGGGGGTAATGGGGGCAATGGGGGTAATGGGGGTTATAGGGACAATGGGGGTAATGGGGGTTATAGGGACAATGGGGGCTATGGGGGTAATGGGGGTAATAGGGGCAATGGGGACAATGGGGACAATGGGGGTAATGGGGGATATGGGGGCAATGGGGGTAATGGGGGCAATGGGGTTAATGGGGGCAATGGGGGTAATGGGGACAATGGGGACTATGGGGATAATGGGGGCCCCCCCTTTAGGACCCACCTCCTTTGGGACCCCCCCTTTGGGACCCCCCTTTGGGACCCCCCCTTTGGGACCCCCCCCTTTGGGACCCCCCCTTTGGGACCCCCCTTTGGGACCCCCCCTTTGGGACCCCCCCCTTTAGGACCCCCCCCTTTGGGACCCCCCTTTGGTACCCCCCCTTTGGGACCCCCCCTTTAGGACCCACCTCCTTTGGGACCCCCCTTTGGGACCCCCCCTTTAGGACCTCCCCCTTTGGGACCCCCCTTTGGGACCCCCCCCTTTGGGACCCCCCCCTTTAGGACCCCCCTTTGGGACCCCCCTTTGGGACCCCCCCTTTAGGACCCCCCCCCTTTGGGACCCCCCCTTTGGGACCCCCCTTTGGGACCCCCCTTTGGGACCCCCCTTTAGGACCCCCCCTTTGGGACCCCCCCCTTTGGGACCCCCCCTTTAGAACCCCCCCCTTTGGGACCCCCCTTTGGGACCCCCCTTTGGGACCCACCCATTTAGGACCCACCTCCTTTGGGACCCCCCCTTTGGGACCCCCCTTTAGGACCCCCCCCTTTAGGACCCCCCCTTTGGGACCCCCCTTTGGGACCCCCCCTTGGGACCCCCCTTTGGGACCCCCCCGTACCTGCACTGAGGCTGAAGGTGGGTGCCCCGAATTGGCACCGTGCTCCCTCCACGTTTGGGGGGCACAAACACAGAGACCCCGTCCAGTGCCCCCCATTGAGGCACAGCCCTATAGGGACAGCGACCACCCCATAAGGAACACAAAGGGACCCCCAGGAAGACCCCAAAGGGATCCCCATGAAGACCCCAATAGGACCCCATGAAGACCCCAATCTCACCCCATGAAGACCCCAAAGGGACCCCCATGAAGACCCCAAAAGAACCCCCATGAAGACCCCCATGTTGACCCCAAAAGAACACCCATGAAGACCCCCATGAAGACCCCAAAAAGGCCCCCAATCCCACCCCATCTTGACCCCAAAAGGACCCCCATGAAGACCCCAATCTCACCCCATGAAGACACCAAAGGGACCCCCATAAAGACCCTAAAAGGACCCCCATGAAGACCCCAATAGGATGCCATGAAGACCCCAAAGGGACCCTATGAAGACCCCAAAAGGACCCCCAATCCCACCCCACGAAGACCCCGAAAGGACCCCATGAAGACCCCAATCCCACCCCACTAAGACCCCAAAAGGACCCCCATGAAGACCCCATGAAGACCCCAAAGGGCCCCCAATCCCACTCCGTGTTGACCCCAAAAGGGCCCCCAATCCCACCCCATGTTGACCCCAAAAGAACCCCCATGAAGACCCCAAAAAGGCCCCCAATCCCACCCCATCTTGACCCCAAAAGGACCCCCTGAAGACCCCAAAAGGCCCCATGCTGACCCCAAAGGACCCCCTGAAGCCCCCAAACCCCATCAAAGACCCCCCAAAAGACCCCAAAGACCCCCCAAAAGACCCCATGCTGACCCCAAAGGACCCCCTGAAGCCCCCATCCCACCTGTGGTTGTGGGGCGGCTGGTGCTGCTGGTCCTGGTGGTGCTGCTGGTTGTGACCCCCAAACTGTGGGGGGGAACAGACGTCGTCCGGGGGGCAGCGGGGGGGACAGGGGGGGGGACATCGACTTTGGGGGCAACCGTGGTGACATTGGGGGGGACATTGGGGGGGACATTGGTGGGGACATGGGTGGTCCCATAGGTGGTCCCATAGGTGGTCCCATGGGTGGGGACATGGGTGGTCCCATTGGTGGGGACATCAGTGGTGACATGGGTGGTCCCATTGGTGGTCCCATTGGTGGTCCCATGGGTGGTCCCATTGGTGGGGACATCAGTGGTGACATGGGTGGTCCCATAGGTGGTCCCATTGGTGGGGACATTGGTGGGGACATCCATGGGGACATCAGTAGTGACATCCATGCTGCCATTGGTGGGACCACCCATGGTGCCATTGGTGGGACCACCCACATTGCCATTGTCAGGACCACCCATGGTGCCATTGGTGGGACCACCCACATTGCCATTGTCAGGACCACCCATGGTGCCATTGGTGGTGCCATTGTCGGGACCACCCATAGTGCTATTGTCAGGACCACCCAAGGTGCCATTGGTGGTGCCATTGTCAGGACCACCCACAGTGCCATTGTCAGGACCACCCAAGGTGCCAGCTACAGTCCCATTGGTGGTGCCATTGGTGGGACCACCCACAGTGCCATTGGTGGTGCCATTGGTGGGACCACCCACAGTTCCGTTGTCAAGACCACCCAAGGTGCCATTGCTGGTGCCATCGATGGGACCACCCACAGTGCCATTGTCAGGACCACCCAAGGTGCCACCTACAGTCTCATTGGTAGTGCCATTGTCAGGACCACCCACAGTGCCATTGACGGGACCACCCAAGGTGCCATTGTCGGGACCACCCAAGGTGCCATTGTCAGGCCCACCCACAGTGCCATTGATGGGACCACCCACAGTGCCATTGTCGGGACCACCCAAGGTGCCATTGTCGGGACCACCCACAGTGCCATTGGTGGTGCCATTGTCGGGACCACCCACAGTACCATTGTCAGGACCACCCACAGTGCCATTGCTGGTGCCATTGATGGGACCACCCACAGTGCCATTGGTGGTTTCATTGTTGGGACCACCCACAGTGCCATTTTCAGGACCACCCAAGGTGCCATTGTCGGGACCACCCACAGTGCCATTAATGGGACCACCCACAGTGCCATTGTCAGGACCACCCACAGTGCCATTGGTGGGACGACCCACGGTGCCATTGTCAGGCCCACCCACATTTCCATTGTCAGGACCACCCACAGTTCCATTGTCAGGACCACCCACGTTGCCTTCCCCAATCTGACACCTGTCCCCCCGGAACCCCCCCCTGCAGTAGCACTCCAGCCCCACAGCCGTCCCCCCATTGAGACAGGCCGTGTCCCCACGGCGCTGCCCACATCGGGGTCCCCCCCAACCTGGGGGGCAGAGGCAGAGCCGCCCCACGGCCGTGCTGCCGGCGGCGCAACGTTGGGCCGCGTCCGTCCGCTCACACGTGACACCCACGAAACCGGGGGGACAAAGGCAGGAGGTGACGGTGGGGACGCCGCCATTGTGACACCGCACTGGACATGGGGGGAAAGAGGGGGGGAAAAGGGGGTCAACGTGGGGTCCCCAACCCCATTGAGTCCAATATGGGGTCCCCAAACCCAATATGGGGTCCCCAATCCCAATGTGGGGTCCCCAAACCCAATATGGGGTCCCCAAACCCAATATGGCATCCCCAACCCCATTGACCCCAACCCCATTGTCCCCAACCCCAATATGGGGTCCCCAACCCCATTGTGACACTGCACTGGACATGGGGGGAAAGAGTGGGGGAAAAGGGGGTCAACGTGGGGTCCCCAACCCCATTGAGTCCAATATGGGGTCCCCAAACCCAATAAGGGGTCCCCAACCCCATTGACCCCAATATGGGGCCCCCAACCCCAATATGGGGTCCCCAAACCCATTGAGTCCAATATGGGGCCCCCAACCCCAATATGGGGTCCCCAAACCCATTGACCCCAATATGGGGCCCCCAACCCCAATATGGGGTCCCCAAACCCATTGAGTCCAATATGGGGCCCCCAACCCCAATATGGGGTCCCCAATCCCATTGAGTCCAATATGGGGTCCCCAACCCCAATATGGGGTCCCCAACCCCATTGACCCCAACCCCATTGTCCCCAACCCCAATATGGGGTCCCCAATCTCATTGAGCCCAATATGGGGTCCCCAACCCCAATATGGGGTCCCCAAAACCATTGTCCCCATCTTGATGTCCCTAACCCCAATGTCCCCAACCCCACTGACCCCAATATGGGGTCCCCAACTCCATTATCTCCAATATGGGGTCCCCAACCCCAATATGGTGTCCTCAACCCCATTGACCCCAATATGGGGTCCCCAACCCCAATATGGGGTCCCCAACTCCATTATCTTCAATATGGGGTCCCCATTGTTCCCAACGCAATGTCCCCAACCCCAATATGATGTCCCCAACCCCACTGACCCCAATATGGTGTCCCCAACCCCAATGACCCCCTCCCATGTTCCCCCCAGACCCCCCCCACCCCCCCCCCGAAGCCCCCCACCCCATTATCCCCCCCCAGACCCACTTGCAGGCTGGCAGACGATGGTGGCCCGGCTCCTGTTCCTGTTGTCCCCGATCGACGTCACATCGACCCCCCCCCACATTGTCCCATTGATTCTGGGGGGGGGCAGAAGGCTCCCATTGAATCCTGGGGGGGTCGTGAGGGTCTCAGTGAATCCTGGGGGGGTCGTGAGGGTCCCATTCATTCCTGGGGGGGTCGGATGGGTCTCATTCATTCCTGGGGGGGTCTCATTGCTTCCTGGGGGGGTTGGAAGGGTCTCATTGAATCCTGGGGGGGTCGTGAGGGTCTCAGTGAATCCTGGGGGGGTCAGATGGGTCCCATTCATTCCTGGGGGGGTCGTGAGGGTCCCATTCATTCTTGGGGGGCTTCTATTGCTCCGTGGGGGGGTTGGAAGGGTCTCAGTGAATCCTGGGGGGGTCGTGAGGGTCTCAGTGAATCCTGGGGGGGTCAGATGGGTCCCATTCATTCCTGGGGGGGTCTCATTGCTTCCTGGGGGGGTCGTGAGGGTCTCATTGAATCCTGGGGGGGTCAGAAGGGTCCCATTCATTCCTGGGGGGGTCAGATGGGTCCCATTCATTCTTGGGGGGGTCTTGAGGGTCTCATTGAATCCTGGGGGGGTCGTGAGAGTCTCATTGAATCCTGGGGGGGTTGAAGTGGTCCCATTCATTCCTGGGGGGGTCAGATGGGTCCCATTCATTCCTGGGGGGGTTGAAGTGGTCCCATTCATTCCTGGGGGGGTCGTGAGGGTCTCAGTGAATCCTGGGGGGGGTGAAGTGGTCCCATTCATTCCTGGGGGGGTCATGAGGGTCCCATTCATTCCTGGGGGGGTCCCATTGAATCCTGGGGGGGTCTGAAGGGTCTCATTGAATCCTGGGGGGTTCGGAAGAGTCCCATTCATTCCTGGGGGGGTTGTGAGGGTCTCATTGGGTCCTGAGGGGGTCCCATTGCTTCCTGGGGGGGTCAGCTGGGTCCCATTCATTCCTGGGGGGGTCCCATTTCTTCCTGGGGGGGTCGGGAGGGTCTCATTCATTCCTGGGGGGGTCCCATTGAATCCTGGGGGGGTCAGCTGGGTCCCATTCATTCCTGGGGGGGTCTCGTTGCTCCATGGGGGGGTCCCATTTCTTCCTGGGGTGGTCAGAAGGGTCCCATTCATTCCTGGGGGGGTCGTGAGGCTCTCATTGCTTCCTGGGGGGGTCCCATTGCTTCCTGGAGGGGTCAGCTGGGTCCCATTCATCCCTGGGGGGGTCCCATTGAATCCTGGGGGGGTTGTGAGGGTCCCATTCATTCCTGGGGGGGTCCCGTTGCTCCATGGGGGGGTCCCATTGCTTCCTGGGGTGGTCAGCGGGGTCTCATTCATCCCCGGGGGGGTCTCATTCATTCCAGTTGGGCTCCCATTACTCCACGGGGGGGTGTTGTCTCCTCCATCCCCCCCCACAATGAAGCACTCACACCACAGCCCCACCGTCCCGGGTGGGCAGCGACACCCCCCCCCCACCATTAACGTCCCCCCATGGAGACAGAACTTGGGGGGCTCTGACTTTTCACATCTCCCCCCCCCAAATCCGGGGGGGCAAACGCAAGAGGTCCCAAAGGCCACCCCCCCATTGCGACACGCGGTGGATGGGTCGGGCTCTTGGCAAAGGGGGCCTTGAAATCCGGGGGGGCAAAAGCATTTGGTCCCTATCGGGGTCCCCCCGTTCCTACAGGCCTGATTTGGGGTGGGGGTCTCGCAGTGGGTCCCGTTGAAGCCGGGGGGGCAGGCGCAGCTGGAGCCCAAAGAGGTGCCGCCATTTTGGCATGGAGCTGGATAAGGGGAGGGGGGGGGTTAATGGGGTGGGGGGGGCACATAGGATCATCCATCCTATAGGATACCCCACCCCATAGGGTACAGGATAACCCCACCCCATAGGATATAGGATAACCCCACCCATAGGATATAGGATCCCCCCCCCCATAGGATATAGGATAACCCCACCCATAGGATCCCCCATCCTATAGGATACCCCACCCATAGGATATAGGATCCCCCCACCCCCATAGGATATAGGATAACCCCACCCATAGGATATAGGATAACCCCACCCATAGGATATAGGATAACCCACCCCATAGGATATAGGATCCCCCCCCCCATAGGATATAGGATAACCCCACCCATAGGATATAGGATCCCCCCCCCATAGGATATAGGATAACCCCACCCATAGGATATAGGATCCCCCCCCCATAGGATATAGGATAACCCCACCCATAGGACCCCCCACCCATAGGATACCCCATCCATAGGATCCCCCACCTATAGGATATAGGATAACCCCACCCATAAGATCCCCCATCCTATAGGATACCCTGTCCTATAGGATCCCCCACCCATAGGATATAGGATCCCCCCCCCCTATAGGATATAGGATAACCCCACCCATAGGATCCCCCACCCATAGGATATAGGATCCCCACCCCTATAGGATATAGGATAACCCCACCCATAGGATCCCCCACCCATAGGATCCCCAAAGCTCCCCCCCCCCAATAGGATCCCAAACCCAAAGAGCCCCCCCCCATAGGATCCCAAACCCAAAGCCCCCCCCCCATACGATCCCAAACCCAAAGAGCCCCTCCCCACCCATAGGATCCCAAACCCAAAGACCCCCCCCACCCATAGGATCCCAAACCCAAAGCCCCCCCCATAGGATCCCAAACCCAAAGATCCCCACCCATAGGATCCCGAACCCAAAGACCCCCCCCTCCCATAGGATCCCAAACCCAAAGCCCCCCCCCCATAGGATCCCAAACCCAAAGCCCCCCCATAGGATCCCAAACCCAAAGCCCCCCCCCCATAGGACCCCCACCCAACCCCCCCTTTATCCCCCATAACCCCCCCATCCCATTTGTGCCCCCCCCCAACTCACCCCTCATTTCCCCCCCATGGACCCGGCAGAGGACGATGATGATGATGGTGACGAAGGCCACCCCCATGGCCCCCAATGTCCCCTCTATAGGGCCCAGGGCTATGGGACTATGGGGTTATAGGGTGATGGGGGGGGCTGTTATATGGCCCTACAACAGGGATGGGTGGCCCTATAGGGCGCCCCACCCCCCACCTACGGCTGTGATAAGATAACGGGGTGACGCTGGGGTGGGTGGTGGCACCTGAGTCACCACTATGGGGCTGGGGTGACCCTATTATCACCTCTATGGGGCTGGTGGCACCTCAGGGTGTCTCATCATCTATGGGGTGACCTATGGGGTTTGGGGCCATCCTATGGGGTCTATGGGGTGATCTATGGGGCTTGGGGCCATCCTATGGGGTCTATGGGGTGATCTATGGGGTCTCATGGACACTCCATGAGATCTATGGGGTGATATGTGGGGTTTGGGGCCATCCTATGGGGTCTATGGGGTGATCTATGGGGTCTCATGGACACTCCATGGGGTCTATGGGGTTTGGGGCCATCCTATGGGGTCTATGGGGTGATCTTTGGGGTCTCAAGGACATCCTATGGGGTCTATGGGGTGATCTCTGGACACTCTATGGGGTCTATAGGGGATGGGGCCATCCTATGGGGTCTATGGGGTGATCTATGGGGTCTCATGGACACTCCATGGGGTCTATGGGGTGATCTATGGGGTCTCAAGGACATCCTATGGGGTCTATGGGGTCTCATGGACACTCTATTGGGGTCTATAGGGGAAGGGGCCATCCTATGGGGTCTATGGGGTGATCTATGGGGTCTCATGGACACTCTATGGGGTCTATAGGGGATGGGGCCATCCTATGGGGTCTATGGGGTTTGGGGCCATCCTATGGGGTCTATGGGGTGATCTATGGGGTCTCATGGACACTCTATTGGGGTCTATAGGGGAAGGGGCCATCCTATGGGGTCTATGGGGTGATCTATGGGGTCTCAGGGACACCCTATGGGGTCTATGGGGCGATCTTTGGGGTCTCAGGGACATCCTATGGGGTCTATAGGGTAATCTATGGGGTTCAGGGTATTCTATGGGGTACTGGGCCATCCTATGGGTTCACCCCGCCCCCCCCACCTATGGGGCAGGTCTGCCCTATAAGAAGAGACCCCGACCCCATAACCAACCCCCCCCCCCCCGACCCTAAAACAACCCCAATTAACAATGGCTGTTCATTAATTTATTGCACTAATAAATAATAAATAGGGGTGTGTGTGTGTGGGGTGGGCACGTCCCGCGTGCAGATATAGGGTCGATCTATAGGGTGGATCTATAGGGTGAGCTGCAGTTATGGGGCCGGCTGCCGTTCCTGCCCCATAGGAAGACTCAGAACCGCGTGCGTAAAGTGGGTCTGGCGATGTGCATCTGTGGGGTGGGATATAGGGTCAGTAATGGGGTATAGGGGATACTCTGACCCCATAGATCTATGGGGTGGCTTTATGGGGTTTTTTGGGGTCCCAATGGGGTTTTATAGGGGAACTTACCGGCGTGGAGGAGTTCACTGCGTCCAATGAGGGAGTGAAGCTTCGAAGGGTGCAGCCTATAGGGGAGGTTATGGGGTGATATGGGGTTATGGGGTCATATAGGGTTGTATGGAGTTATGGGGTTGTATGGGGTTATGGGGGGCTATGGGGTTGTGTGGGGTGATATGGGGTTATGGGGTTGTGTGGGGTTATGGGGTTGTATGGGGTTATGGGGTGATATGGGGTTATGGGGGGCTATGGGGTGATGGGGGTTATGGGGTTTATGGGGTTATGGGTTCGTATGGGGTGATATGGGGTTATGGGGTTGTATGGGGTTATGGGTTCGTATGGGGTGAATGGGGTTATGGGGTTGTATGGGGTTATGGGGTTGTATGGGGTTATGGGGTGATATGGGGTTATGGGGGGCTATGGGGAGATGGGGGTTATGGGGTGATGGGGGATTATGAGGTTGTATGGGGTGATATGGGGTCATATAGGGTTGTATGGAGTTATGGGGTTGTATGGGGTGATATGGGGTTATGGGGTGATGGGGGTTTATGGGGTTGTATGGGGTGATATGGGGTTATGGGGAGATGGGATTTTATGGGGCTCTATGGGGTTTTTAATGGGATTTTCTGGGGCTATATGGGGTTTTATGGGTCACTATGGGGTCTTATGGGGTTTTAAGGGGCTCTATGGGGCACTAAGGGGCTCTATGGGGTTTTCTGGGGATCTATTGGGTATTTTATGGGGTTTTTATGGGGTTTTCTGGGGCTCTATGGGGTATTTTATGGGGTTTTTATGGGGTTTTCTGGGTATCTATGGGGTTTTTTATGGGTTTTTTATGGGGTATTTTATGGGTTTTCTATGGGGTTTTCTATGGGGTATTCTATGGGGTTTTTTATGGGGTTTTCTATGGGGGTTTCTATGGGGTTTTCTATGGGGTTTCTATGGGGTTTTCTATGGGGTTTCTATGGGGTTTCTATGGGGTTTTCTATGGGGTTTTCTATGGGGGTTTCTATGGGGTTTTCTATGGGGTTTCTATGGGGTTTTCTATGGGGTTTCTATGGGGTTTCTATGGGGTTTCTATGGGGTTTTCTATGGGGTTTCTATGGGGTTTCTATGGGGTTTCTATGGGGTGTTGCTGCCCCACCTGCGGCGCTGTTGCTGTAGGTGAAGCCGTCGGGTGACCCCCAAGTCTCCGAGTCCAACTCGTACCAATGGGAACCGTCGGAGGGGGGGGACGATCTGTGGGGCAGGGAAACGGGACGGACCCCAAAACACATCAGTCCAACCCCACAACCGGCCCCACTGATCCTATGGGCCCCACATGTCTTATGGGTCCCACCCCCACCCACCCATAGCCCCCCATAGCCCCCCCATAACCCCATAACCCCATAACCCCACATCCCCCCCATAGCCCCCCATATCCCCCCCATAACCCCATAGCCCCCCATAACCCCATAACCCTATAACCCCCCATACCCCCCATATCCCCCCATATCCCCCATATCCCCCCCATAACCCCATAACCCTATAACCCCCCCATATCCCCCATATCCCCCCATATCCCCCATATCCCCCCATATCCCCCATATCCCCCATATCCCCCATATCCCCCCATAACCCTATAACCCCCCATATCCCCCATATCCCCCATAGCCCCCCATATCCCCCCATACCCCCCATATCCCCCCATAACCCCATATCCCCCCATAACCCTATAACCCCCCATGCCCCCCATATCCCCCTGTACCTCCCGGTCCTTCGCCTCATGAGCAGTGCTGCGAGGACGATGCAGATGAGCAGCAAGATGGCGGCCACCAGCCCCAACCCAAAACCCACTTTGCTGACACGGCCCGAACAGCGCGAACCCGAGTACCAGTATAGGGCCACGTCACGGCACCTGTGGGCAGTGGGGGCAGTGGGGTCAATGGGGGCAATGGGACCAATGGGGCCAATGGGGTCAATGGGATCAATGGGGTCAATGGGGCCAATGGGATCAATGGGGCCAATGGGGCCAATGGGGCCAATGGGGCCAATGGGGGTAATGGGGGTTATGGGGTCAATGGGGCCAATGGGGCAAATGGGGCCAATGGGGTCAATGGGGTCAATGGGATGTATGGGGTCAGTGGGGTCATTGGGGCCAATGGGATGGATGGGGCCAATGGGGTCAATGGGGTTAATGGGATGGATGGGGTCAATGGGGTTAATGGGGTCATTGGGATGGATGGGGCCAATGGGGCCAATGGGGTCAATGGGGTCAATGGGGCCAATGGGGCCAATGGGGTCATTGGGATGGATGGGGTCAATGGGGTCAATGGGGTCAATGGGGCCAATGGGGTTAATGGGATGGATGGGGTCAATGGGGCCAATGGGGCCAATGGGGTCAGTGGGGTTTATGGGGTCAATGGGATCTATGGGATCAATGGGGTCAATGGGGTCAATGGAGCCAATGGGGCCAATGGGGTCATTGGGGTCAATGGGGCCAATGGTGTCAATGGGGTCATTGGGATGGATGGGATCAATGGGATGGATGGGGTCATTGGTGTCATTGGGGTCAATGGGGCCAATGGGGCCAATGGGGTTTATGGGGTCAATGGGGTCAGTGGGGCCAATGGGATCAATGGGGATCAAGGGGAACGAATGGGATGAATGGGCGGGTAATGGGGGTGAACGGGATGAATGGGGATCAATGGGATCAATGGGGGGGTAATGGGGATCAATGGGGATCAATGGGGATCAATGGGATGAATGGGAGTTAATGTGATCAATGGGGGTTAATGGGATCAATGGGATCAACGGGGATCAATGGGATGAATGGGAGTTAATGTGATCAATGGGGGTTAATGGGATCAATGGGATGAGAGAGACCCCATAACACCTCCATACCCCCCGATCTTATGGGATATTATGGGATGTCGGGACCCCAGGGGACCCCAAATGTGATGGGGACCCCCAAGAGACCCCATAACTCCTCCCTGCGCCCCATCCCCCCCAATATTATGGGATATTATGGGATGCAGAGACCCCAAAAGACCCCATAACAACTCCCTGCCCCCCAATATTAAGGGCTATTATGGGATGCAGAGACCCCAAGAGACCCCATAACACCTCCATACTCCCCAGTCTTATGGGATATTATGGGATGTAGGGACCCCAAAAGACCCCGTAACACCTCCATACCCCCCAATATTAAGGGCTATTATGGGATGTGGGTGCTGTGACTCACTGGCACTGTGGCCCCATGATCTTATGGGCTATTATGGGATGTAGAGACCCCAGGGGACCCCAAATGTGATGGGGACCCCATAACACCTCCATACCCCTCGATCTTATGGGCTATTATGGGATGTAGGGACCCCAAAAGACCCCATAACCCCTCCATACCCCCCAACATTAAGGGCTATTATGGGATGTGGGTGCTGTGACTCACTGGCACTGTGGCCCCGCAGTGGAGACCCTGCAGTCCCCATAGTTGCAGTCGATGGTGTGGGGCGTATTTGGGGCGCAGGCGGTGACACATCGTAGGGTGGGACCCGAAGTGATGGCGTAGAAATAGGACTGGAAGCCAATGGGGGCCACGGAGGAACAGACAGCTATGGGGAGATGAAGGGGGTTATGGGGTGGTTATGGGGGGATATGGGGTGTTATGGGGTGGTTATGGGGGGATATGGGGTGGTTATGGGTGGATATGGGGTGGATATGGGGGGACATGGGGGGATATGGGGTGGTTATAGGGGGATATGGGGTGGTTATGGGTGGATATGGGGTGGTTATAGGGGGATATGGGGTGGTTATGGGGGGATATGGGGTGGTTATGGGGGGATATGGGGTGGTTATGGGTGGATATGGGGTGGTTATGGGGGGATATGGGGTGGTTATGGGTGGATATGGGGTGGTTATAGGGGGATATGGGGTGGTTATGGGTGGATATGGGGTGGATATGGGAGGACATGGGGGGTTATGGGGTGTTTATGGGGGGATATGGGGTGGTTATAGGGGGATATGGGGTGGTTACGGGGGGATATGGGGTGGTTATAGGGGGATATGGGGTGGTTACGGGGGGATATGGGGTGGTTATAGGGGGATATGGGGTGGATATGGGGGGTTACGGGGTGGATATGGGGGGTTATGGGGGGTTATGGGGTGGTTATAGTGGGTTATGGGGTGGATATGGGGGGTTATGGGGTGGTTATGGGGTTATGGGGGTTATGGGGTTTTGGGGTCTCACCATTCGGGTCCGTCGGGGTCATTTGTGACACTACAGGGTCCGGCGACACCGTGAGACACAGGACGGCTGTGGGGGGACAGTGGGGAAACAATGGGGTCAGGGAGGGCTGTATGGGGCCATATAGGGTCTGTATGGGGCCATATGGGGTGGGTATGGGGCCATGGGGGGCCCTTATGGGTCTGTATAGGCCCTCATGGGTCGCTATGGGTCACTATGGGTCACTATGGGGCAGCGTACAGGTGTTGTGCTGGCACTGTCCCTTATGGCTCTCTATAGGATGTCTATAGGATCGCTATAGGGTTGCTATAGGGTTGCTATAGGGTCGCTATAGGGTCACTATGGGTCACTATGGGTCGCTATGGGTCACTATGGGGCAGCGTACAGGTGTTGTGCTGGCACTGTCCCTTATGGCTCTATATAGGCTCTCTATAGGGTCGCTATGGGGCAGCTATGGGTCACTATGGGTCGCTATGGGTCACTATGGGGCAGCGTACAGGTGTTGTGCTGGCACTGTCCCTTATGGCTCTATATAGGGTCTCTATAGGGTCGCTATGGGGCAGCTATGGGTCGCTATGGGTCGCTATGGGTCACTATGGGGCAGCGTACAGGTGTTGTGCTGGCACTGTCCCTTATGGCTCTCTATAGGGTCGCTATAGGGCAGCTATGGGTCACTATGGGTCGCTATGGGTCACTATGGGGCAGCTATGGGTCACTATGGGGCAGCGTACAGGTGTTGTGCTGGTACTGTCCCTTATGGCTCTCTATAGGGTCTCTATAGGGTCTCTATAGGGTCGCTATAGGGTCGCTATGGGGCAGCTATGGGGCAGCTATGGGGCAGCTATGGGTCGCTATGGGTCACTATGGGGCAGCGTACAGGTGTTGTGCTGGCACTGTCCCTTATGGCTCTCTATAGGGTCGCTATAGGGTTGCTATAGGGTTGCTATAGGGTCGCTATAGGGTCGCTATGGGGCAGCTATGGGTCGCTATGGGGCAGCTATGGGGCAGCTATGGGTCACTATGGGGCAGCGTACAGGTGTTGTGCTGGCACTGCCCCTGCTCGCTCTGGGCCTGGCGCAGGTTGCCCACCAGGGCGGCGCTGATCTCATTCAGCTCCTCAGTCACGTTGGGGCCGGAGCTGCTGGTCGTCACAACCACCTCGTGGGCAACCACCACCCCCAGCCTATAAACAATAGGGGACAATGGGGTGAATTAGTGGGGGCACAGAACAAACCTGACCCTAAACACAAATCCTAAAGGCCAAATATGAGCCCAAATCCCAAATCCTAAAGCCCAAATCTGACCCTAAACCCAAATCCTAAAGGCCAAATGTGAGCCCAAACCCCAAATCCTAAAGCCCGAATCCTAAAGGCCAAATGTGAGCCCAAACCCCAAATCCTAAAGCCCAAATATGACCCCAAATCCTAAACCTTAAAGCCAACCCTAAATCCCAAATCCTAAAGCCCAAACCCTAAAGCCCAAATCCTAAACCCTAAAGCCAACCCCAAACCCAAAACCCTAAAGACCAAATATGACCCCAAATCCTAAACCTTAAAGCCAACCCCAAAGCCCAAATCCTAAAGACCAAATCTGACCCCAAACCCTAAAGCTTAAAGCCAACCCTAAACCCTAAAGCCCAAATCTGACCCCAAACCCAATATCCTAAACCCTAAAGCCAACTCCAAATCCCAAATCCTAAAGCCCAAATCCTAAACCTTAAAGCCAACCCCAAATCCTAAAGATCAAATATGAGCCCAAACCCCAAATCCTAAAGCCCAAATCCTAAACCTTAAAGCCAACCCCAAACCCCAAATCCTAAAGCCCAAATCTGACCCCAAACCCCAAATCCTAAAGACCAAATATGACCCCGAATCCTAAAGCTTAAAGCCAACCCTAAACCCTAAAGCCCAAATCTGACCCCAAACCCAATATCCTAAACCCTAAAGCCAACTCCAAATCCCAAATCCTAAAGCCCAAATCCTAAACCTTAAAGCCAACCCCAAATCCTAAAGATCAAATATGAGCCCAAACCCCAAATCCTAAAGCCCAAATCCTAAACCTTAAAGCCAACCCCAAACCCCAAATCCTAAAGCCCAAATCTGACCCCAAACCCCAAATCCTAAAGACCAAATATGACCCCGAATCCTAAAGCTTAAAGCCAACCCTAAACCCTAAAGCCCAAATCTGACCCCAAACCCAATATCCTAAACCCTAAAGCCAACTCCAAACCCCAAATCCTAAAGCCCAAATCCTAAACCTTAAAGCCAACCCTAAATCCCAAATTCTGAAGCCCAAATCTGACCCCAAACCCTAAAGCTTTAAGCCAACCCCAAACCCCAAACCCTAAAGCCCAAATCTGACCCCAAACCCTAAATCCTAAAGACCAAATCTGACCCCAAACCCTAAACCTTAAAGCCAACCCTAAACCCTAAAGCCCAAATCTGACCCCAAACCCAATATCCTAAATCCTAAAGCCAACCCCAAACCCCAAATCCTAAAGCCCAAATCCTAAACCCTAAAGCCAACCCCAACCTCCAACCCCATAACCACGTTTCCTTCCCCCATTTTTGGGGTCATCTTTCAGTCCCTGACCCCAAAATTGGGTTTATTTCACCCATTTTGGTGTAACTTTAACCCCCCCAACCCCAAAACCCCAAAAAGGTCCATTTTCTCCCCAAGTTTTGGGGTCACTTTACCCGAAATTGGTGTCTCTCCGGATGCGGGATCGACTTATGGGGCCGCTCAGCTGCGTGGTGACGGGGCTGCAAAGAGATCAGATCCTAAATACAACCCCAAACCCAAATCCAACCCCAAACCCAAATCTGACCCTAAATCTGACCCCAAACCCAAATCCGACCCCAAACCCAAATCTGACCCCAAATCTGACCCTAAATCTGACCCCAAATCCAACCCCAAATCTGATCCCAAACCCAAATCTGACCCCAAATCCAACCCCAAATCTGACCCCAAATCTGACCCCAAACCCAAATCTGACCCCAAACCCAAATCCGACCCCAAATCCAACCCCAAATCCAAATCTGACCCCAAATCCGACCCCAAATCTGACCCCAAACCCAAATCCAACCCCAAATCCAAATCCGACCCCAAACCCAAATCCGACCCCAAATCCAACCCCAAATCTGACCCCAAACCCAAATCCGACCCCAAACCCAAATCTGACCCCAAATCCAACCCCAAATCCAACCCCAAATCCAAACCCAAATCCAAACCCAAATCTGACCCCAAACCCAAATCTGACCCCAAATCCAACCCCAAATCCAACCCCAAATCTGACCCGAAATCTGACCCCAAAAGGCCCCCGGCCCCACAGCCGAATACAGACGAATACCCCCAATCCCCCCCCCAATCCCAAATGTGACCCCAAAAAGCCCCCCCGGGCCTATAGCCAACCCCAAAAGCCCCCCAACCCCAAAGCTGACCCCAAATCTGACCCTAAAAGCCCCCCGACCCCATAATCCATACCCGGCCCCAAATCTGACCCCAAAATCCCCCCTGACCCCAAATCTGACCCTAAAAGCCCCCCAACCCCAAAGCTGACCCCAAATCTGACCCCAAAAGCCCCCAGACCCCAAAACTGACCCCAATTCTGACCCTAAAAGGCCCCCAACCACAAATCTGACCCCAAAGGCCCCCCGACCCCAAAAGCCCCCGACCCCAAAGCTGACCTTAAACTGACCCTAAAATCCCCCCAAATCCGACCCCAAAAGCCCCCCGACCCCAAATCCGACCCCAAAAGCCCCCAGACCCCAAATCTGACCCCAAAAGCCCCCAGACCCCAAATCCGACCCCAAAAGCCCCCAGACCCCAAATCCGACCCCAAAAGCCCCCGGCCCCACAGCAGACCTGAGTTTGATGATGTTGACCCCGTGGTAACTGGGAACGTCCCCGTAGATCTTCCTGATCTGCAAGATGGCCGCCAGGGAGAAATGAAACCGAAACCGGAAGTGGATCCCCCCAAACAGGAAGTGACGCACCTCCCGAAACAGGAAGTGGGACCCCAGGACCGGAAGTGGTGCCCCCCCAAACAGGAAGTGAGACCCCAAAGACAGGAAGTGAGACCCCAAAGACAGGAAGTGGGACCCTAAAGACAGGAAGTGAGACCCCAAGAACAGGAAGTGAGACCCCAAAGACAGGAAGTGGGACCCCAAAGACAGGAAGTGGGACCCTAAAGACAGGAAGTGGGACCCTAAAGACAGGAAGTGGGGCCCCCCCAAACAGGAAGTGAGACCCCAAAGACAGGAAGTGAGACCCCAAAAACAGGAAGTGGGACCCCAAACACAGGAAGTGGGACCCTAAAGACAGGAAGTGGGGCCCCCCCAAACAGGAAGTGAGACCCCAAAGACAGGAAGTGAGACCCCAAAGACAGGAAGTGACCCCTGACCTCCTTCCGGAAGTGCTCCCCGAACTGCCGGTAGACGTCGGACTGTGTGTCCTCCATTTCCTGGCTGTAGTTGAAGTTGGTGACGGTCACAACCAGCTCCGCAGCCGCCACCGTGGAACCCGACGACGCTGAGGGGGAAAAGGGGCTGAAATGAGATGGGAATGGGAAGGGGGGGGAGGGAGAGGAGGGAGAGGGAGAGGGAGAGGAAGAGGAAGAGGAGAAAGAAGAGGAATAATAATAAGAGGAGGAAGAGGAAGAGGAAGAGGAAGAAGAGGAAGAGGAGGAAGATGAAGAAGAAGAGAAAGAGGAGGAGGAAGAGGAGGAAGAAGAAGAAGAGGAGAAGAAAGAGGAGGAATAATAATAAGAGGAGGAATAGGAGGAGGAAGAAGAGGAAGAGGAGGAGGAAGAGGAGAAAAAAGAAGGAAAAGAGGAGGAGAAGGAAGAGAGGAAGGAAGAGGAAAGGAGGAGTAGGAAGAGGAGGGAGAGGAAGGGGAGAGGGAGAGGAAGAGGAGGAGGAAGGAAAAGAAGGAAAGGAGGAAGAGGAAGAGGAAGAGGAAGAGGAAGAGGAAGAGGAAGAGGAAGAGGAAGAGGAAGAGGAAGAGGAAGAGGAAGAGGAAGAGGAAGAGGAAGAGGAAGAGGAAGAGGAGAAAGAAGAGGAATAAGAAGAAGAGGAGGAAGAGGAGGAGGAAAAGGAAGAAGAAAAAGAGGAGGAAGATGAAGAAGAAGAGAAAGAGGTGGAGGAAGAGGAAGAAGGGGAGGAAAAGAAGGAGGAAGAAGAGGAAGAGGAGAAGGAAGAGGAGGAAGAAGAAGAAGAGGAGAAGGAAGAGGAAGAAGAGGATAAAGAGGATGAAGAGGAGAAAAAAGAAGGAAAAGAGGAGGAGAAGGAAGAGAGGAAGGGAGAGGAAAAGAGGAGCTGGAAGAGGAGGGAGAGGAAGGGGAGAGGGAGAGGAAGAGGAGGAGGAAGGAAAAGAAGGAGAGGAGGAAGAGGAAGAGGAAGAGGAAGAGGAAGAGGAAGAGGAAGAGGAAGAGGAAGAGGAAGAGGAAGAGGAAGAGGAAGAGGAAGAGGAAGAGGAAGAGGAAGAGGAAGAGGAAGGGCACTTACGGACAGTGGTGTCGATGGTGTCGGTGGGGAACTCGCACTGGGGTCCAAAGAAGTCGGGGAGGCAGATGCATTTAATGCCGTCGTGGGTGCCACCGTTGTAACACACACCTGGGGGGACATGGGGGGGTCAGCAGGGGACACGTGGGGACATCATGGAGGGGACAAGGGGGGACATGGGGGACAACATGGAGGGGACAAGGGGGGACACCACAGAGGAAAATGGAGGGGACACTTGGGGACGTCATGGAGGGGACCAGAGGTGACACAGGGGGACCTCATGAATGGGGAGGAGGTGACAATGGGATGGGGGTAACAATGGGGTGGGGGTAACAATGGGGTGGAGGTGACAATGGGATGGAGGTGATAATGGGGTGGGGGTAACAATGGGGTGGGGGTAACAATGGGGTGGGGGTAACAATGGGGTGGAAATGAGAATGGGGTAGAGGTGACAATGGGGAGAGAGGTGACAGTAAGGTAGGGGTAACAATGGGGTGGGAGGTGACAATGGGGTGGGAGGTGACAGAGGGGTGGGTGTGAGAATGGGGTAGAGGTGATAATGGGGTGGGAGGTGACAACGTGACAGTGGGGCGGAGGTGGCCATAAGGGTGGAGGCGGCCATAGGGTGGAGGTGGCCATAGGGTGGAGGCGGCTATAGGGTGGAGGTGACAGTGACGTGGTGGTGGCAGTGGGGTGGAGGTGACAATAAAACAAAGGTGACAACGTGATGGACGTGAGGATGGGGGGGGGTGGAAATTGGGGGGGGAAGGGGTGGAAATGGATTGGAGAGAAGGATAGAAAGGGGGTGACCATGGGGTGGGAGTGACAATGGGGTGGGGGCTACCATGGGGTGGGGGGTGATGTTGGGATAGAGACTACCATGGGGTGGGGGTGACATTGGGATGGGGGTGACAGTGGGATAGGGGTGACATTGGGATGAAGGTGACACTGGGGTGGGGGTGACATTGGGATGGGGGTGACATTGGGATGGGGGTGACAGTGGGGTGGGAGTGATGATGGGGTGAGGGGGACATTGGGGTGGGGGTGATATTGGGGTGGGGGTGACACTGGGGTGGGGGTGATATTGGGGTGGGGGTGACATTGGGGTGGGGGTGACATTGGGGTGGGGGTGATATTAGGGTGGGGGTGACATTGGGATGGGGGTGACATTGGGGTGGGGGTGACATTGGGATGGGGGTGACACTGGGGTGGGGGTGACATTGGGGTGGGGGTGACATTGGGGTGGGGGTGACATTGGGATGGGGGTGACATTGTGATGGCTGTTACCTGAAGGGGTGGTGACGACGTGGGTGGTGGTTGCCGTGGTGGTCCTTGGAGGAGCGGAGGTTGAGCGTGGGGGGGTGACAGCAGAGGAGGTGGCGTTGGGGGAGGTGGTGTTGGTGGGGGCGGCACGAGTGGAGGTGACAGATGTGGAGGTGGAAGCTGTAGAGGTGGCTTTAGTGGAGGTGACACCAGTGGAGGTGGAAGCTGTAGAGGTGACAGTGGAGGTGGTGGCCCCGGTGGAGGTGACAGCTGTAGGGGTGACAGCAGTGGAGGTGACATCTGTAGAGGTGACAGTGGAGGTGGTGGCCCCGGTGGAGGTGACATCTGTAGGGGTGACAGCAGTGGAGGTGACAGCAGTGGAGGTGACATCCGTAGAGGTGACATCTGTTGGGATGGCTCCAGAGGAGGTGACAGCAGAGGAGGTGACTTCAGTTGAGGAGGTGACAGCAGTTGGGGTGGCTGTTGTGGGGGTGACATCAGGAGAGGTGACGGCAGAGGAGGTGACAGCAGTTGGGGTGGCAGTAGAGGAGGTGACATCCATAGGGGTGACATCTGTAGGGCTGGCAGCACTGGAGGTGACATCTGTGGCAGTGATGGCAGTCGAGGTGACATGGGTGGAGGTGACACCTGAAGAGGTGACATGGGTGGAGGTGATGGCAGTGGAGGTGGCAGCAGATGAGGTGACAGCTGTAGAGGTGACGTCTGTTGGGGTGACAACAGTTGAGGTGGCATCTGTAGGAGTGATGGCAGTGGAGGTGACAGCAGTAGAGGTGACATCTGTGGGGGTGATGGCAGTGGAAGTGACACCTGAAGAGGTGACAGCAGATGAGGTGACAGCTGTAGAGGTGACGTCTGTTGGGGTGACAACAGTTGAGGTGACATCTGAGGGAGTGATGGCAGAGGAGGTGACAGCAGAGGTAGAGACATCCGTGGTGGTGACAGCAGTGGGGGTGACACCTGAAGAGGTGACATCAGTGGAGGTGATGGCAGTGGAGGTGACATCGGTGGAGGTGATGGCAGTGGAGGTGACAACAGATGAGGTGACATCCATAGAAGTGACATCTGTCGGGGTGACAACAGTTGAGGTGGCATCTGTGGGGGTGATGGGACTTGAGGTGACAGCAGAGGAGGTGACATCAGTGGAGGTGATGCCAGTGGAGGTGACAGCAGTGGAGGGGACATCGGAGGTGGTGACTTCAGTTGGGGTGGCAGTTGTAGGGGTGACACCAGGAGAGGTGACAGCAGTGGAGGTGACATCGGTGGCAGTGATGGCAGTTGAGGTGGCAGCAGAAGAGGTGACAGCAGTGGAGGTGGCTGTGGAGGTGACATCTGTAGGGGTGACAGCGGTGGAGGTGACATCTGGAGAGGTGATGGCAGTAGAAGTGACAGCAGTGGAGGTGACATCGATGGTGGTGACAGCAGAGGGGGTGACATCGATGGTGGTGACAGCAGAGGGGGTGTTAGTTGTGGGGGTGACAGCAGAGGTGGTTTCACCAGTGGTGGTGACATCTGTAGAGGTGACGGTGGTGGATGGGACGGGCAGGGAGGTGGCTATGGAGGTGACATCCATAGAGGTGACAGCAGTGGAGGTGACAGCAGATGAGGTGACATCTGAGGAGGTGACATCTGCGGCAGTGACAGCAGAGGAGGTGACAGCTGTGGAGGTGGCAGCCATTGAGGTAGTGTCTGTAGAGGTGACAGCAGTTGGGGTGGCTGCAGTGGTGGTGACAACAGATGAGGTGACATCTGTAGGAGTGACAGCAGTGGAGGTGACCCCAATGGAGGTGACATCAGTGGAGGAGACAGCAGTGGCAGTGATGGCACTTGAGGTGACATCGGTGGAGGTGATGGCAGTGGTGGTGACAACAGATGAGGTGACATCCATAGAGGTGACGTCTGTTGGGGTGACAGCAGTGGAGGTGACATCCGTGGGAGTGATGGTAGAAGAGGTGACAGCAGTGGAGGTGACATCGGAGGTGGTGACTTCAGTTGGGGTGGCAGTTGTGGGGGTGACACCAGGAGAGGTGACATCTGTGGGGGTGGCTCCAGTGGAGGTGACATCTGGAGAGGTGATGGCAGTAGAGGTGACAGCAGTGGGGGTGACAGAAGAGGAGGTGACATCGGAGGTGGGGAATTCAGTTGGGGTGGCAGTTGTGGGGGTGACAGCAGTGGAGGTGACAGCAGAGGAGGAGACATCAGGGTAGGTGGCTGTAGAGGTGACATCTGTAGGGGTGACAGCAGTGGAGGTGACAGCAGAGGAGGAGACATGAGGGTAGGTGGCTGTAGAGGTGACATCTGTAGAGGTGACATCAGTGGAGGTGATGCCAGAGGAGGTGACATCCGTGGGGGTGGCCCCAGTGGGGGTGACAGTGGAGGCAGTGATGGCACTCGAGGTGGCAGCAGATGAAGTGACAGCAGTGGAGGTGGCTGTGGAGGTGACAGCAGTGGAGATGGCACCAGTGAAGGTGACATCTGGAGAGGTGATGGCAGTAGAAGTGACAGCAGAGGAGGTGACGGCAGTTGGGGTGACATCAGTGGAGGTAACAGTGGAGGTGACAACGGTGGGGGTGACAGCAGTGGAAGTGACAGCTGAGGTGGAGGGACCCATGGAGGTGACAGTCATGGTGCTGAGAGCTGAGGTGACGTCAGAGGAGGTGACAGCAGTGGAGGTGACAGCGGTAGAGGTGACATCAGTTGGGGTGGCTCCAGTGGAGGTGACAGCTGTGGGAGTGACAGCTGTGGGGGTGACACCAGATGAAGTGACATCAGAGGTGGTTTGACCACTGGTGGTGACAGCTGTGGGGGTGCCATCAGAGGAGGTGACAGCAGTGGAGGCAGCAGAAGGGGAGGTGACATCGGTGGTGGTGACGGCAGATGAGGTGACACCAGTGGAGGTGACATCTGTAGAGGTGACAGCAGTGGAGGTGGCTGTGAAGGTGACATCTGTGGAGCTGACAGCAGTAGAAGTCACAGCAGTGGAGGTGATATCCGTGGGGGTGACAGCAGTGGAAGTGACATCAGCGGCAGTGATGGCACTCGAGGTGACAGCAGTGGAAGTCATGGCAGTGGTGGTGACATCTGTAGAGGTGACAGATGCGGCAGTGATGGTAGAAGAGGTGACAGCAGAGGTAGAGACATCCGTGGCGGTGACAGCAGTGGAAGTGACAGCAGAAGTGGTGGCACCAGTGGAGGTGACAGCTGTGGGGGTGACTGAAGAGGAGGTGATGCCAGTGGAGGTGACATCTGTAGAGGTGACAGTAGTGGAGGTGACATCGGAGGTGGTGACACCAGTGGAAGTGACAGCAGAGGAGGTGGCATCTGTTGGGGTAGCAGTTGGGGTGACATCAGGAGAGGTGACAGCTGTGGAGGTGACAGCAGTGGAGGTGACAGCAGTGGAGGTGACATCTGGAGAGGTGACGGCAGTGGAGGTGACAGCAGTTGGGGGGCCAGTTGAGGTGACATCCGTGGGGGTGACAGCTGTGGAGGTGACAACAGATGAGGTGACATCCGCAGAGGTGGCTCCAGTGGAGGTGACAGCAGTGGGGGTGATGGCAGCAGAGGTGACAGCAGAGGTAGAGATACCTGTGGTGGTGACATCAGTGGAGGTGACAGCTGTGGGGGTGACTTCAGTGGAGGTGGCAGTTGTCAGGGTGACATCAGGAGAGGTGACATCAATGGAGGTGATGGCAGTGGAGGTGACAACAGAGGAGGTGACAGCAGAGGAGGTGACATCTGTTGGGGTGACAGCTGTGGAGGTGACAGCAGAAGTGGTGGCACCAGTGGAGGTGACATCTGGGGAGGTGACAGCAGTAGAAGTGACAGCAGTGGAGGTGACATCCGTGGGGGTGACAGTGGAGGTGGTGACGCTGGTGGAGGTGAAATCTGGAGAGGTGACATCTGTGGGGGTGACATCAATGGAGGTGATGGCTGTGGATGTGATGGCAGGAGTGATGGCAGATGAGGTGACAGCGGTGGTGGTGACATCTGTGGCTGTGATGGCACTTGAGGTGACAGCAGAGGAGGTGACAGGAGTGGTGGTGACAGCAGGTGAGGTGACATCTGAGGTGGAGGGACCAATGGAGGTGACAGCCGTTGTGCTGAGAGCTGAGGTGACATCAGAGGAGGTGACAGCAGTGGAGGTGACACCTGAAGAGGTGATGGCTGTGGAGGTGATGGCAGATGAGGTGACATCTGTGGGGGTGGACCCAGTAGAGGTGACAGCAGTGGGAGTGACAGTGGAGGTGGTTACACTGGTCGAGGTGACATCCACAGGGGTGACAGCAGAGGAGGTGACAGCAGTTGGGTTGGCTCCAGTGGAGGTGACAGCGGTGGCTGTGATGGCACTTGAGGTGACAGCAGAGGAGGTGACAGCTGTGGGGGTGACATCTGAGGTGGAGGGACCAATGGATGTGACAGCCGTGGAGGTGACAGCAGAGGTGACATCAGAGGAGGTGACAGCAGTGGAGGCAGCAGAAGTTGAGGTGACATCGATAGTGGTGACAGCAGTGGAGGTGACAACAGATGAAGTGACAGCTGTAGGGCTGACAGCAGTGGAGGTGACTTCATTTGTGGTGACAGCAGTAGAGGTGACAGCTGTAGGGGTGACACCACTGGAAGTGACAGGAGTGGTGGTGATACCAGGAGAGGGGGCAGCAGTTGAGGTGACTTCAGTTGGGGTGACAGCAGAAGAGGTCACATCAGTTGGGGTGACAGCAGTGGAGGTGACAGCTGTGGAGGTGACATCTGAGGTGGAGGTGACAGCAGTGGAGGTGACTTCAGATGGGCTGGCAGTGGTTTGGGTGACAGCAGAGGAGGTGACAATGGTGGGGGTGATGGCAGTTGTGGAGACACCCGTGGAGGTGACAGAAGGGGTGACAGCAGTGGAGATGACAGTGGAGGTGGCTCCAGTGGAGGTGACAGTTGTTGGGGTGACAGCAGAGGATGTGATGCCTGTAGAGGTGACAGCAGATGAAGTGACTTCAGTTGAGGTGACAGCAGTGGGGGTGACTCCCATAGAGGTGACAGCAGTGGAGCTTTCAGCTGTGGAGATGACACCAGTGGGAGTGACAGACGTGGAGGTGACAGACGTGGAGGTGACACCTGAAGAGGTGACAGCAGGGGTGGTTTCAACAGCTGAGGTGACAGCAGTGGAGGTGACATCAGTTGGGGTGGATACGGAGGAGGTGACAGTGGAGGTGGTGACAGTGGAGGTGACACCTGAAGAGGTGACAGCAGTGGGGGTAGATCCAGAGGAGCTGACAGCAGAGGTGGTTATGGCAGTGGGGGTGACAGCTGTAGGGGTGACACCACTGGAAGGGACAGGAGTGGTGGTGATACCAGTAGAGGGGGCAGCAGTTGAGGTGACAGCAGTTGGGGTGACAGCAGAAGAGGTGACAGCTGTGGAGGTGGCTCCAGTGGAGGTGACAGTTGTTGGGGTGACAGTTGTTGGGGTGACAACAGAGGAAGTGATGCCTGTAGAGGTGACAGAAGTGGAGGTGACTTCAGTTGAGGTGACAGTTGTGGGGGTGACAGCAGTTGTGGTGACATCGGTGCTGGTGACACCCATCGAGGTAACAGAAGTGGAGCTTTCAGCTGTGGAGGTGACACCAGTGGGAGTGACAGACGTGGAGGTGACAGACGTGGAGGTGACACCTGAAGAGGTGACAGCAGAGGTGGTTTCAACAGCTGAGGTGACAGCAGGGGAGGTGACATCAGTTGGGGTGGATCCAGAGGAGGTGACTTCAGTTGAGGTGACAGCAGAAGAGGTGACAGCTGTGGAGGTGGCTCCAGTGGAGGTGACAGTTGTTGGGGTGACAGCAGTGGAGGTGACTTCAGTTGAGGTGACAGCAGTGGGGCTGACATCAGGAGAGGTGACAGCAGTGGAGGTGATGGCTGTCGGGGTGACAGCAGAGGAGGTGATGCCCGTAGAGGTGGCAGTTGTGGGGCTGACATCAGGAGAGGTGACATCGGTGGGGGTGACAGAAGTTGTGGAGACAGCTGAAGAGGTGACAGCAGTGGAGGTGATGCCAGTAGAGGTGACAGCAGGGGAGGTGACATCAATGGAGGTGACGGCACTGGTGGTGACAACAGATGAGGTGACAGCAGTGGGGGTGACAGCAGAAGAGGTGATGCCTGTAGAGCTGACATCAGTTGGGGTGACAGCAGAAGAGGTGACAGCTGTGGAGGTGGCTCCAGTGGAGGTGACAGTTGTTGGGGTGACAGCAGAGGATGTGATGCCTGTAGAGGTGACAGCAGATGAAGTGACTTCAGTTGAGGTGACAGCAGTGGGGCTGACATCAGGAGAGGTGACAGCAGTGGAGGTGACTCCCATAGAGGTGACAGCAGTGGAGCTTTCAGCTGTGGAGGTGACAGACGTGGAGGTGACAGACGTGGAGGTGACAGACGTGGAGGTGACAGACGTGGAGGTGACAGACGTGGAGGTGACACCTGAAGAGGTGACAGCAGAGGTGGTTTCAACAGCTGAGGTGACAGCAGTGGAGGTGACACCAGTTGGGGTGGATACGGAGGAGGTGACTTCAGTTGGGGTGACAGCAGAAGAGGTGACAGCTGTGGAGGTGGCTCCAGCGGAGGTGACAGTTGTTGGGGTGACAGCAGAGGATGTGATGCCTGTAGAGGTGACAGCAGTGGAGGTGATTTCAGTTGAGGTGACAGCAGTGGGGGTGACTCCCATAGAGGTGACAGCAGTGGAGCTTTCAGCTGTGGAGGTGACACCTGAAGAGGTGACAGCAGAGGTGGTTTCAACAGCTGAGGTGACAGCAGTGGAGGTGACAGCAGTTGGGGTGGATCCAGAGGAGGTGACTTCAGTAGAGGTGACAGCAGAAGAGGTGACAGCAGAGGTGGTTTCAACAGCTGAGGTGACAGCAGTGGAGGTGACATCAGTTGGGGTGGATCCAGAGGAGGTGACTTCAGTTGAGGTGGCTGTTGTGGGGGTGACATCAGGAGAGGTGACAGCAGTTGGGGTAGATCCAGAGGAGCTGACAGCAGAGGTGGTTATGGCAGCTGTAGTGGTGACAGCTGTAGGGGTGACACCACTGGAAGTGACAGGAGTGGTGGTGATACCAGTAGAGGGGGCAGCAGTTGAGGTGACAGCAGTTGAGGTGACAGCAGAAGAGGTGACAGCTGTGGAGGTGGCTCCAGTGGAGGTGACAGTTGTTGGGGTGACAGCAGAGGATGTGATGCCTGTAGAGATGACAGCAGTGGAGGTGACTTCAGTTGAGGTGACAGCAGTGGGGCTGACATCAGGAGAGGTGACAACAGTGGAGGTGACTCCCATAGAGGTGACAGCAGTGGAGCTTTCAGCTGTGGAGGTGACAGACGTGGAGGTGACACCTGAAGACGTGACAGCAGAGGTGGTTTCAACAGCTGAGGTGACAGCAGTGGAGGTGACAGCAGCTGAGGTGACAGCAGAGGAGGTGACTTCAGTTGAGGTGACAGCAGTGGGGCTGACATCAGGAGAGGTGACAGCAGTGGAGGTGATGGCTGTCGGGGTGACAGCAGAGGAGGTGATGCCCGTAGAGGTGGCAGTTGTGGGGCTGACATCAGGAGAGGTGACATCGGTGGGGGTGACAGAAGTTGTGGAGACAGCTGTAGAGGTGACAGCAGTGGGGGTAAAGCCAGTAGAGGTGACAGCAGTGGAGGTGACATCAATGGAGGTGACGGCACTGGTGGTGACAACAGATGAGGTGACAGCAGTGGGGGTGACAGCAGAAGAGGTGACAGCAGTGGAGGTGACAGTTGTTGGGGTGACAGCAGAGGATGTGATGCCTGTAGAGGTGACAGCAGATGAAGTGACTTCAGTTGAGGTGACAGCAGTGGGGCTGACATCAGGAGAGGTGACAGCAGTGGAGGTGACTCCCATAGAGGTGACAGCAGTGGAGCTTTCAGCTGTGGAGGTGACACCAGTGGGAGTGACAGACGTGGAGGTGACACCTGAAGAGGTGACAGCAGAGGTGGTTTCAACAGCTGAGGTGACAGCAGTGGAGGTGACATCAGTTGGGGTGGATACGGAGGAGGTGACTTCAGTTGAGGTGGCAGTTGTGGGGCTGACATCAGGAGAGGTGACATCGGTGGAGGTGACAGAAGTTGTGGAGACAGCTGTAGAGGTGACAGCAGTGGGGGTAAAGCCAGTAGAGGTGACAGCAGGAGAGGTGACATCAATGGAGGTGACGGCACTGGTGGTGACAACAGATGAGGTGACTTCAGTTGGGGTGACAGCAGAAGAGGTGACAGCTGTGGAGGTGGCTCCAGTGGAGGTGACAGTTGTTGGGGTGACAGCAGAGGATGTGATGCCTGTAGAGGTGACAGCAGATGAAGTGACTTCAGTTGAGGTGACAGCAGTGGGGCTGACATCAGGAGAGGTGACTCCCATAGAGGTGACAGCAGTGGAGCTTTCAGCTGTGGAGGTGACAGACGTGGAGGTGACATATGTGGAGGTGACAGCAGAGGTGGTTTCAACAGCTGAGGTGACAGCAGTGGAGGTGACAGCAGTTGGGGTGGATACGGAGGAGGTGACTTCAGTTGAGGTGGCAGTTGTGGGGGTGACATCAGGAGAGGTGACAGCAGAGGAGGTGACAGCAGAGGAGGTGACAGCAGAGGAGGTGACTTCAGTTGAGGTGACAGCAGTGGGCCTGACATCAGGAGAGGTGACAGCTGTGGAGGTGACTCCCATAGAGGTGACAGCTGTGGAGGTGACTCCCATAGAGGTGACAGCTGTGGAGGTGGCTCCCATAGAGGTGACAGTTGTTGGGGTGACAGCAGAGGAAGTGATGCCCATAGAGGTGACAGCAGATGAAGTGACTTCAGTTGAGGTGACAGCAGTGGGGGTGACTCCCATAGAGGTGACAGCAGTGGAGGTGACTCCCATAGAGGTGACAGCAGTGGAGCTTTCAGCTGTGGAGGTGACACCAGTGGGAGTGACAGACGTGGAGGTGACACCTGAAGACGTGACAGCAGAGGTGGTTTCAACAGCTGAGGTGACAGCAGTGGAGGTGACATCAGTTGGGGTGGATACGGAGGAGGTGACTTCAGTTGAGGTGACAGCAGAAGAGGTGACAGCTGTGGAGGTGGCTCCAGCGGAGGTGACAGTTGTTGGGGTGACAGCAGAGGATGTGATACCCATAGAGGTGACAGCAGTGGAGGTGATTTCAGTTGAGGTGACAGCAGTGGGGCTGACATCAGGAGAGGTGACAGCTGTGGAGGTGACAGCAGTTGAGGCAGCAGAAGTGGAGGTGACATCGATGGTGGTGAATGATGTCGAGGTGACATCGGTGGGGGTGGTTCCAGTGGGGGTGACAGTAGAGGAGGTGACAGCAGTGGAGGTGACATCGACGGTGGTGACATCTGACGTGGTGACTTCAGTTGGGGTGGCTGTTGTGGAGGTGACAGCAGGAGAGGTGACAGTGGAGGAGCCGGCAGCAGTGGATGCAGCAGAACTGGAGGTGACGTCGATGGTGGTGACAGAATTGGAGGTGACATCAGTGGTGGTGACATCTGAGCTGGTGACTTCAGTTGGGGTGACAGCAGATGAGGTGACTTCTGTGGTGGTGCCACTCGTGGAGGTGACAGCAATGGAGGTAACAGAAGTGGGGCTGACAGTAGAGGAGGTGACAGCTGTGGTGCTGACTTCTGTTGGGGTGGCAGTTGTGGGGGTGACAGCAGGAGACGTGACAGCAGTGGAGGTGACAGCTGTGGGTGCAGCAGAAGGGGAGGTGACATCGATGGTGGTGATAGCAGTTGGGGTGGCAGTAGAGGGGGTGATGGCAGTGGAGGTTCCTTCAGTTGTAGTAGAGACTGTAGAGGACATTGATGAGGTTGGAGTGGAGGGGACAGATGTGGGGGTGACAGTAGAGGAGGTGACAGTAGTGGAGGGGGCAACAGTGGAGGTGACATCAGAGGTGGTGACTTCAGTTGGGGTGACAGTGGTGGGGGTGACAGCAGTGGATGCAGCAGAAGTGGAGCTGACATCGATGGTGGTGGCAGTAGAGGAGGGGACACTGGTGGGTGTGGTTCCAGTGGAGGTGACAGCAGTGGAGGTTCCTTCAGTTGTAGCAGGGGTTGTAGAGGACATTGATGAGGTTGGAGTGGAGGGGACAGATGAGGGGGTGACAGCAGTGGATGCAGCAGAAGGGGAGGTGACATCAATGGTGGTGACAATAGAGGAGGTGACAGCAGTGGGGGTGGTTCCAGTGGGGGTGACAGTAGCGGAGGGGACAGCTGAGGTGGTATGTTCAGTTGTAGCAGTGGTGGGGGTGACAGCAGTGGAGGTGACAACGGTGGAGCTGAAAGCTGTGGATGCAGCAGAAGTGGGGGTGACAACAGTGGATGCAGCAGAAGGGGAGGTGACATCGATGGGGGTGGCAGTAGAGGAGGGGACACTGGTGGGGGTGGTTCCAGTGGGGGTGACAGCAGTGGAGGCTCCTTCGGTTGTAGCAGAGGCTGTAGGGGACATTGATGAGGTTGGAGTGGAGGGGACAGACGTGGAGGGGACAGTAGATGACGTGACAGCTGTGGGGGTGGCTCCAGAGGAGATGACAGTAGAGGAGGTGGCAGCAGTGGAAGAGATGGCAGTAGAGAGGACATCAGTAGGGGTGACTGAAGTGGGGGTGACAGTAGAGGAGGTGACAGCTGTGGTGGTATCTTCAGTTGGGGCGACAGTGGTGGGGGTGACAGCAGAGGAGGCAGCAGAAGGGGAGGTGACATCGATGGTGGTGGCAGTAGAGGAGGTGACATCTGAGGAGGTGACAGAGGTGGAAGAGATGGCAGTGGAGGTGACATCTGAGGTGGTGACTTCAGTTGTGGTGGCAGTGGTGGGGGTGACATCAGGAGAGGTGACAGTAGTGGAGGCAGCAGAATGGGTGGTGACATCGATGGTGGTGACAGTAGAGGAGGTGACAACAGTGGGGCTGGTTCCAGTGGGGGTCACAGTAGCGGAGGGGACAGCTGAGGTGGTATGTTCAGTTGTAGCAGTGGTGGGGGTGACAGCAGTGGAGGTGACAACGGTGGAGCTGAAAGCTGTGGATGCAGCAGAAGTGGGGGTGACAACAGTGGAAGAGATGGCAGCAGAGGGGACAGATGTGGGGGTGGTTCCAGTGGGGGTGACTGTGGTGGGGGTGACAGCTGTGGATGCAGCAGAATGGGAGGAGACATCGATGGTGGTGGCAGTAGAAGAGGGGACATTGGTGGGGGTGGTTCCAGTGGGAGTGACAGTAGAGGTGACAGCAGTGGAGGTTGCTTCAGGTGTAGCAGAGGTTGTAGAGGACAATGGTGAGGTTGGAGTGGAGGGGACAGCTGAGGAGGTGACAGTAGATGACATGACAGCTGTGGGGGTGGTTCCAGAGGAGGTGACAGAAGAGGAGGTGGTAGCAGAAGAGGTGACATCTGTGGGGGTGACAGTAGATGACATGACAGCAGTGGGGGTGGAACCAGTGGAGGTGACAGCAGTGGAGGTGACATCGGTGGTGGTGCCACTAGAGGAGCTGACAGCAGTGGAGGCAGCAGAAGGGGAGCTGACATCGATGGTGGTGGCAGATGTGGGGGTGACAGCAGAGGAGGTGACAGCTGTGGAGGCTCCTTCGGTTGTAGCAGAGGCTGTAGAGGACATTGATGAGGTTGGAGTGGAGGGGACAGCAGATGAGGTGACATCAATGGTGGTGACTTCAGTTGGGGTGACAGTGGTGGGGGTGACAGCAGTGGATGCAGCAGAAGGGGAGGTGACACTGATGGTGGTGGCTGTAGAGGAGGGGACATTGGTGGGGGTGGTTCCAGTGGGGGTGACAGTAGAGGAGGTGGTGGCAGTGGGGGTGACAGAGGGGGAAGAGATGGCAGTAGAGGGGATATCTGAGGAGGTGACATCAATCGTGGTGACAGCAGATGAGGTGATGGCAGTGGGGGTGGTTCCAGAGGGGGTGACAGCAGTGGAGGTAGCAGAGGATGTAGAGGACATTGATGAGGTTGGAGTGGAGGGGACAGCAGAGGAGGTGACTTCAGTCGGGGTGACAGTGGTGGGGGTGACATCAGGAGAGGTGACAGTAGTGGATGCAGCAGAAGGGGAGGTGACACTGATGGTGGTGGCAGTAGAGGAGGGGACATTGGTGGGGGTGGTTCCAGTGGGGGTGACAGCAGTGGAGGTGCCACTAGAGGAGGTGACAGTAGAGGAGGGGACAGCAGCGGGTGTAGCTCCAGAGGAGGTGACAGTAGAGAAGGCACCCACAGTTGTAGCAGAGACTGTAGAGGACACTGATGACGTAGCAGTGGAGGGGGCAGAGGTTGGGGTGACAGCAGGAGAGGTGACAGTAGAGGAGGGGACAGAAGTGGATGCAGCAGAAGTGGAGCTGACATCAATGGTGGTGGCCATAGAGGAGGGGACATTGGTGGGTGTAGTTCCAGTGGGGGTGACGGTAGACGAGGTGGTGGCAGAAGAGGTGACTGTAGTGGAGGTGACAGCAGTGGAGGCTCCTTCGGTTGTAGGAGAGACTGTAGAGGACAGTGGTGATGTGGGAGTGGAGTGGGGAGCAGTGGAAGAGATGGCAGAAGAGGTGAGAGCTGTGGGGGTGACTGAAGGGGAGGTGACAGCGATGGTGGTGACAGATGTGGAGGGGACAGCAGTGGGGGTGACTGAAGTGGGGGTGGCTCCAGAGGAGGTGACAGCAGTTGGGGTGACAGTAGAGGAGGTGACGGCAGTGGAGGCTCCTTCAGTCGTAGCAGAGACTGTAGAGGACATTGATGAGGTTGGAGTGGAGGTGACATCTGAGGAGGTGACAGTAGATGACATGACAGCAGTGGGGGTGACAGAGGTAGAGCTGACAGCAGTGGAAGAGATGGCAGTGGAGGTGACAGCTGTGGGGGTGGTTCCAGTGGGGGTGACTGTGGTGGGGGTGACAGCTGTGGATGCAGCAGAATGGGAGGAGACATCGATGGTGGTGGCCATAGAGGAGGGGACATTGGTGGGGGTGGTTCCAGTGGGAGTGACAGTAGAGGTGACAGCAGTGGAGGTTGCTTCAGTTGTAGCAGAGGTTGTAGAGGACAATGGTGAGGTTGGAGTGGAGGGGACAGCTGAGGAGGTGACAGTAGATGACATGACAGCAGTGGGGGTGGTTCCAGTGGAGGTGACAGAAGAGGAGGTGGTAGCAGAAGAGGTGACATCTGTGGGGGTGACAGTAGATGACATGACAGCAGTGGGGGTGGTTCCAGGGGAGGTGACAGCAGTGGAGGCTCCTTCAGTTGTAGCAGAGGATGTAGAGGACATTGATGAGGTAGCAGTGGAGGTGACAGCAGATGAGGTGACATCAACGGTGGTGACTTCAGTTGTGGTGACAGTGGTGGGGGTGACAGCAGTGGATGCAGCAGAATGGGAGCTGACATCGATGGTGGTGGCAGTAGAAGAGGGGACATTGGTGGGGGTGGTTCCAGTGGGGGTGACAGTAGAGGAGGTGGTGGCAGTGGGGGTGACAGAGGGGGAAGAGATGGCAGTAGAGGGGATATCTGAGGAGGTGACATCAACCGTGGTGACAGCAGATGAGGTGATGGCAGTGGGGGTGGTTCCAGAGGGGGTGACAGCAGTGGAGGTAGCAGAGGATGTAGAGGACATTGATGAGGTTGGAGTGGAGGGGACAGCAGAGGAGGTGACTTCAGTCGGGGTGACAGTGGTGGGGGTGACATCAGGAGAGGTGACAGTAGTGGATGCAGCAGAAGGGGAGGTGACACTGATGGTGGTGGCCATAGAGGAGGGGACATTGGTGGGTGTAGTTCCAGTGGGAGTGACAGTAGAGGAGGTGACAGTGGTGGAGGCAGCTTCAGTTGTAGCAGAGACTGTAGAGGACATTGATGAGGTTGGAGTGGAGGTGACAGCAGTGGAGGCTCCTTTGGTTGTAGCAGAGGATGTAGAGGACATTGATGAGGTTGGAGTGGAGGGGACAGAGGTGGGGGTGGCAGTTGTGGGGGTGACAACAGGAGAGGTGACAGTAGAGGAGATAACAATAGAGGAGGTGACAGCAGTGGAGGTTCCTTCAGTTGTAGCAGAGACTGTAGGGGACATTGATGAGGTTGGAGTGGAGGTGAGAGCAGTGGGGGTGACAGTAGAGGAGCTGACAGCAGTTGGGGTGACAGCAGTGGATGCAGCAGAATGGGAGGTGACATCAATGGTGGTGGCCATAGAGGAGGGGACTGAAGTGGGGGTGGTTCCAGTGGGGGTGACAGCTGTGGAGGGGACAGAGGTGGGGGTGACGTCTGAGGTGGTGACTTCAGTTGGGGTGACAGTGGTGGGGGTGACAGCAGTGGATGCAGCAGAAGGGGAGGTGACAGTTATGGGGGTGACAGTAGAGGAGGGGAAATTGGTGGTGGTGGAACCAGTGGAGGTGACAGAAGAGGAGGGGACATCTGAGGTTGTGCCACTAGAGGAGCTGACAGCAGTGGAGGGAGCAGAAGGGGAGGTGACATCGATGGTGGTGGCAGATGTGGGGGTGACAGTAGAGGAGGTGACAGCTGTGGGGGTGACTTCAGTTGTGGTGGCAGTGGTGGGGGTGACAGCAGGAGAGGTGACAACAGTGGAGCTGGAAGCTGTGGATGCAGCAGAAGTGGGGGTGACATCAATGGTGGGGACAGTAGAGGAGGGGACATTGGTGGGGGTGGTTCCAGTGGGGGTGACAGTAGAGGAGGGGACAGCAGTGGAGGCTCCTTCGGTTGTAGCAGAGGCTGTAGAGGACATTGATGAGGTTGGAGTGGAGGGGACTGAAGTGGGGGTGGCAGTTGTGGGGGTGACATCAGGAGAGGTGACAGTAGAGGAGGGGACATCTGAGGTGGTGCCACTAGAGGAGCTGACAGCAGTGGAGGCAGCAGAATGGGAGGTGACATCGATGGTGGTGACAGTAGAGGAGGGGACAGCAGTGGGGGTGGTTCCAGTGGAGGTGACAGTAGAGGAGGTGGTGGCAGTGGGGGTGACAGTAGAGGAGGGGACATGGATGGTGGTGCCACTTGTGGGGGTGACGGACAAGGAGGTGACAGCAGTGGAGGTTCCTTCAGTTGTAGCAGAGGCTGTAGGGGACATTGATGAGGTTGGAGTGGAGGTGAGAGCAGTGGGGGTGACAGTAGAGGAGCTGACATCGATGGTGGTGGCCATAGAGGAGGGGACATTGGTCGGGGTGGTTCCAGTGGGGGTCACAGTAGAGGGGGTGACAGCGGTGGAGGCTCCTTTGGTTGTAGCAGAGGCTGTAGGAGACACTGCTGAGGTTGGAGTGGAGCTGACAGCAGTGGGGGTGGATCCAGTGGGGGTCACAGCAGTGGAGGTGACATCGGTGGTGGTGCCACTAGAGCTGACAGCAGTGGAGGCAGCAGAAGGGGAGCTGACATCCATGGTGGTGGCATCTGACTGGGTGACTTCAGTTGGGGTGACAGCAGTGGAGGTGATGATGGCAGTGGAGGTGACGGCAGTGGAGGTGACATCGGTGGGGGTGGTTCCTGTGGAGGTGACAGTAGATGAGGTGACATCGATGGTGGTGCCATCATTGGAGGTGACAGCAGATGAGGTGACATCGATGGTGGTGCCATCATTGGAGGTGACAGTAGATGAGGTGACATCGATGGTGGTGCCATCATTGGAGGTGACAGCAGATGAGGTGACAGTAGATGAGGTGACAGTAGATGAGGTGACAGTAGAGGAGGTGACAGTAGATGAGGTGACATCGATGGAGGTGACAGCAGTGGAGGTGACATCAGATGAGGTGACAGTAGGTGAGGTGACATCATTGGAGGTGCCATCGATGGTGGTGCCACCATTGGAGGTGACAGTAGATGAGGTGACATCATTGGGGGTGACAGTAGAGGAGGTGACAGTAGATGAGGTGACATCAGACAAGGTGACAGTAGATGAGGTGACATCAATGGTGGTGCCACCATTGGGGGTGACAGTAGAGGAGGTGACAGTGGATGAGGTGGCATCGATGGTGGTGGTGGCACTGGAGGTGACAGCAGTGGAGGTGACATCAGATGAGGTGACAGCAGATGAGGTGACATCAATGGTGGTGTCATCATTGGGGATGACAGTAGAGGAGGTGACATAATTGGGGGTGACAGTAGATGAGGTGACATCAGATGAGGTGACATCGATGGTGGTGCCACCATTGGAGGTGACAGTAGATGAGGTGTCATCAATGGAGGTGACAGTAGATGAGGTGACATCGATGGTGGTGCCACCATTGGAGGTGACAGAGGTGACATCAGACGAGGTGACAGTAGATGAGGTGACATCATTGGGGGTGACAGTAGATGAGGTGCTATCAATGGTGGTGCCACCATTGGGGATGACAGCAGATGAGGTGACATCAGACGAGGTGACAGTAGATGAGGTGACAGTAGATGAGGTGACAGTAGATGAGGTGACATCGATGGAGGTGACAGTAGAGGTGGTGCCCCCATTGGTGGTGCCCCCATTGGTGGTGCCCCCATTGGTGGTGCCATGGGTGCTGTCTGTCATTGTCCCCTCGGAGCCGGTACCGTCCATAGAGGTCCATAAAGTGCTGGGGGAACCAACGGAGGCCCCCCCTGAGGTCCGTGTGGGGGTGTCACTATTGGAGGTGACACTATTGGGGGTGACACTGATGGAGGTGTCACTGTTGGGGTTGACATCAATGGGGTTGTCATTGATGGGGTTGTCACTATTGGGGTTGACGTTGGTTGGGGTGACGTTGATGGTGGGGGTGACACTGGCAGTTGTCTGTACGGTCAATGTCACTGCGGTGGCTGCAAGAGAAACACACGTCAGCTTGTCCCCATTTGTCCCCATTTGGGGCTATTTGGGCCTATTTGTGCCCATTTGGGGCCATTTGGGGCCATTTGGGGCTATTTGGGGTCACTTGGGGCCATTTGTCCCCATTTGGGGCCATTTGTCCCCATTTAGGGCCACTTGGGGCCATATGTTCCCTTTTGTCCCCATTTGGGGCCATCTGGAGCCATTTGTGCCCATTTGTCCCAATTGTCCCCATTTTTTGGCCATTTTGTGGCCACATGGGGCCATTTGGAGTCATTTGTCCCCATTTAGGGCCACTTGGGGCCATATGTTCCCTTTTGTCCCCATTTGTCCCCATTTGGGGCCATTAGGAGCCATTTGTCCCCATTGTCCCCATTTTTCCCCATTTTCTACCAAATTTGCCCAATTTCTCCCCATTTTTCCCTTCATTTTCCCTATTCTTCCTCCATTTCCTCCCTATTTTCCTCTCATTTCCCCCATTTTCCCCCTATTTTCCCCCATTATTTCCCCCAATTTCCCCCCAGTTCTCCCAATTTTTCCCATTTTCCCCTAATTTTCCTCCCATTTTTCCCCATTTTCCCTAATTTTTCCCAGTTTTTCCTCAATTTTTCCCAATTTTCCCCCATTTCTCCCAATTTTCCCCAATTTTTCCCCCATTTCTCCCCATTTTCCCCCTATTTCCCCCAATTTCCCCCCATTTTCTCCCCATTTTCCTCCATTTTCCCCATTTCCCCCCATTTTTTCCCATTTCCCCCCAATTTTCCACCCATTTCCCCCTTTTCTCCCCTTTTCTCCCTATTTTTCCCCATTTCTTCCCATAATGTCCCCATTACCCCCATAACAACCCCATTACCCCCATAACAACACCATAAGGACCCCATAAGGACCCCATAACCCCCCCATAAGACCCCCATAAGGCCCTACCTGCCAGCAGCCACCCCATTACCCCCATTGCCCCCATTACATTACCCCCATAATGCCCCCATTACCCCCATAATGACACCATAAGGACCCCATAATGCCCCATAAGGACCCCATTAACCCAATAAGGACCCCATTAACTCCATAAGCACCCCATAAACATCCCATTACCGCCATAATGCCCCCATAATGCCCCCATAACCCCCCCATTACCCCCATAAGGACCCCACTACCCCCATAAGGATCCCATTACCCCCATAAGGACCCCATTACCCCCATAAGGACCCCCATTACCCCCCATAATACCCCATAACAACTCCATAACGACCCCATAACGACCCCATAAGGACCCCATAAGGATCCCATTACCCCCATAAGGACCCCATTACCCCCATAAGGACCCCATTACCCCCATAAGGACCCCCATTACCTCCCATAATACCCCATAACAACTCCATAACGACCCCATAAGGACCCCCATTACCTCCCATAATACCCCATAACAACTCCATAACGACCCCATAAGGACCCCATAAGGACCCCATTACCCCCATAAGGACCCCATTACCCCTCATAAGGACCCCATAAGGATCCCATTACCCCCATAACGACCCCATAACCCCCCCCATAAGACCCCATAAGCCCCTACCTGCCAGCAGCCACCCCAGCAGTGACCCCCCATTACCCCCATAAGGACCCCCATTACCGCCCATAATACCCCATAACAACCCCATAAGGACCCCATAAGGACCCCATAAGGACCCCATTACCCCCATAACAACCCCATAATGCCCCATAAGGACCCCATTACCCCCCATAAGGACCCCATAAGGACCCCATTACCCCCCATAATACCCCATAACAACACCATAACGACCCCATAAGGACCCCATTACCCCCATAAGGACCCCATTACCCCCCATAATACCCCATAACAACTCCGTAACGACCCCATAGACAACTCCGTAACGACCCCATAAGGACCCCATAAGGACCCCATTACCCCCATAACAACCCCATAATGCCCCATAAGGACCCCATTACCCCCCATAATACCCCATAACAACTCCATAACGACCCCATAAGGACCCCATAAGGACCCCATTACCCCCATAAGGACCCCATTAACCCCATAAGGACCCCCATTACCCCCATAAGGACCCCATTACCCCCATAAGGACCCCCATTACCTCCCATAATACCCCATAACAACTCCATAACGACCCCATAGACAACTCCATAACGACCCCATAAGGACCCCATAAGGACCCCATAAGGACCCCATTACCCCCATAACAACCCCATAATGCCCCATAAGGACCCCATTACCCCCCATAAGGACCCCATAAGGACCCCATAAGGACCCCATTACCCCCATAACAACCCCATAACAACTCCATAACGACCCCATAAGGACCCCATAAGGACCCCATTACCCCCATAAGGACCCCATAAGCCCCCCATAAGCCCCCATAAGGCCCTACCTGCCAGCAGCCACCCCAGCAGTGCCCCCCCCGTCCCCATGGGGCGCAGCGTGTGCCCTTTGGATCTGTGTGTCCCCATATGGGGTGACGGCGGCCCTATATGAGGTCGGGGGGGGGGGACTTTGACCCCAATATGGGGCCGGTCGGGATGCGCCCTGCGTGACACATGGGGTGACGACAATGGGGGGGGTGGGGACAGTTATGGGGTGGGTGGGGATAGTAATGGGGTGTAATGGGGGATATGGGGGATATGGGGGATATGGGGTATATGGGGTCAATGGGGGATATGGGGTGTAATGGGGGATATGGGGTCAATGGGGGATATGGGGGATATGGGGGATATGGGGTATATGGGGTCAATGGGGGATATGGGGTGTAATGAGGGATATGGGGTATATGGGGTGTAATGGGGGATATGGGGTATATGGGGTCAATGGGGGATATGGGGTGTAATGGGGGATATGGGGTCAATGGGGGATATGGGGTATATGGGGGATATGGGGTCAATGGGGGATATGGGGTGTAATGGGGGATATGGGGTCAATGGGGGATATGGGGTATATGGGGGATATGGGGTCAATGGGGGATATGGGGTATATGGGGGATATGGGGTCAATGGGGGATATGGGGTGTAATGGGGGATATGGGGTCAATGGGGGATATGGGGTATATGGGGGATATGGGGTCAATGGGGGATATGGGGTATATGGGGGATATGGGGTCAATGGGGGATATGGGGTGTAATGGGGGATATGGGGTCAATGGGGGATATGGGGTGTAATGGGGTATATAGGGGCTATGGGGGTAATGGGGGGTAATGGGGGATATGGGGTCAATGGGGGATATGGGGTGTAATGGGGGATATGGGGTGTAATGGGGGATATGGGGTGTAATGGGGGATATGGGGTCAATGGGGTTAATGGGGGATATGGGGTATATGGGGCTAATGGGGAATATAGGATCAATAATGGATAATGGAGGATAATGGGGGTAATGGGGTATATAGGGGCTATGGGGGTAATGGGGGGTAATGGGGGATATGGGGTGTAATGGGGGATATGGGGTATATGGGTTGTAATGGGGGATATGGGGTGTAATGGGGGATATGGGGTGTAATGGGGGATATGGGGTCAATGGGGGATATGGGGTATATGGGGGATATGGGGTCAATGGGGGATATGGGGTGTAATGGGGGATATGGGGTCAATGGAGGATATGGGGTATATGGGGGATATGGGGTCAATGGGGGATATGGGGTGTAATGGGGGATATGGGGTGTAATGGGGGATATGGGGTCAATGGGGTCAATGGGGGATATGGGGTATATGGGGCTAATGGGGAATATAGGATCAATAATGGATAATGGAGGATAATGGGGGTAATGGGGTATATAGGGGCTATGGGGGTAATGGGGGGTAATGGGGGATATGGGGTCAATGGGGGATATGGGGTGTAATGGGGGATATGGGGTGTAATGGGGGATATGGGGTATATGGGGTCAATGGGGACTATGGGGGCTATAGGATCAATAATGGATAATGGAGGATAATGGGGGTAATGGGGTATATAGGGGCTATGGGGGTAATGGGGGGTAATGGGGGATATGGGGTGTAATGGGGGATATGGGGTATATGGGTTGTAATGGGGGATATGGGGTGTAATGGGGGATATGGGGTGTAATGGGGGATATGGGGTATATGGGTTGTAATGGGGGATATGGGGTGTAATGGGGGATATGGGGTGTAATGGGGGATATGGGGTCAATGGGGTGTAATGGGGGATATGGGGTATATGGGGCTAATGGGGGCTATAGGATCAATGGGAGCTATGGGGGATAATGGAGGATAATGGGGTCAATGGGGGTATATGGGGGCTATGGAGGATAATGGGGTGTAATGGGGATAATGGGACAGATATGGGGCCATTATGGGGTCATTATGGGATGGATATGGGGCCATTATGGGGTCATTATGGGATGGATATGGGATGTATATGTGATGTATAGGGGCCATTACGGGAAGTATAGGCACCATCATTATGGGGTCATTATGGGATGTATATGGGGCCATTATGGGATGTATAGGGGCCATTACGGGATGTATAGGGGTCATTATGGGATGTATATGGGATCATTATGGGATGTATAGGGGCCATTATGGGATGTATATGGGATGTATATGTGATGTATAGGGGCCATTACGGGATGTATAGGGGCCATCATTATGGGATCATTATGGGATGTATAGGGGTCATTATGGGATGTATAGGGGGTCATTATGGGATGTATAGGGGTCACTATGTGATGTATAGGGATCATTATGGGATGTATAGGGGTTCTAATGTGATGTATAGGGCTCATTATGGGATGTATAGGGCTCATTATGGGATGTATAGGGGTTCTAATGTGATGTATAGGGATCATTATGGGATGTATAGGGGTTCTAATGTGATGTATAGGGATCACTATGTGATGTATAGGGCTCATTATGGGATGTATAGGGGTTCTAATGTGATGTATAGGGCTCATTATGGGATGTATAGGGGTTATGTGATGTATAGGGCTCATTATGGGATGCACAGGGGTTATAATGGTATGTATAGGGCTCATTATGGGATGTATAGGGGTTATAATGGTATGTATAGGGCTCATTATGGGATGCACAGGGCCCTATACCTGCAGGTGACGTGTTGGCTGTGTCTGGTTGCCACCACAAACAGGTGACACACGATGGGTGCGGACACACGGACACACAGCACCCATGGGTGGGGACACACGGACACACGGACACACAGACACACGGACAGCACCCATGGGTGGGGACACACAGACTGAACCCTATGGGGGGGGGAGGGGAGGGACACCCAATGGGGGGGGAGGGGAGGGGCATCCAATGGGGGGGGGGGCATCCAATGGGGGGGGGAGGAGCAGACACACTATGGGAGGGGAAAGGGGCATCCAATTGGGGGGGGGGAGGGACACACTATGGGGGGGGGCATCCAATGGGGGGGGGGAGGAGCAGACACACTATGGGGGGGGGGGTTGAAGGGGGAGGGGCACCCAATGGGTGGGGGGGGGAGGGGTTGAAGGGGAGAGCACCCAATGTGGGGGGGGGGAAGGGGAAGGGACACACATGGGGGGGGGGGGCACCCAATGGGGGGGGGGGGCAATGGGGGGGGTTCAACCAGTGGGGGGGGGCCCAGTGGGGGGGGGGAGGGGGAGGGACACACAATGGGGGGGGCATCCAATGGGGAGGGGCAGGGAGGGGTACCCAATGGGTGGGGGGGGGAGGGGTTGAAGGGGAGGGCACCCAATGAGGGGGGGGAAAGGGGGAGGGACACACATGGGGGGGCACCCAATGGGTGGGGAGGGGGGGGAACCCAATGGGGGGGGGGTCGAAGGGGGGGACAAGGAAGGCACCCAATGGGGGGCGGGGGGGGGGGGGAGGGAGGGGGAGGGACACACATGGGAGGGGGGGAACCCAATGGGGAGGGGAGGGCACCCAATGGGGGGGGGTCACCCAAATTGGGGGGGGGGGGGGGGTCACCCAATGGGGGGGCACCCAATGGGTGGGGGGTGTCACTCAATGGGGGGGGAGGGGGAGGGACACACTATGGGTGGGGGGGGAGGGCACCCAAAGGGGGGGGGGGGCAGAGAGGGACACACAATGGGGGGGGGGGGGGAGACACACAATGGGGGAGGGCACCCAATGTGGGGGGGGGAGGGAGGGGATGGGGGGGGGAGACCCAATGGGAGGGCACCCAATGGGGGGGGGAGACACACACAATGGGGTGGGGGGGCACCCAATGGGCAAACAGGCGTTGGCTGCACGTGGAGGTACACGGGGAGGGGGGGGGACAATGGGAGGAGACAATGGGGACAATGGGAGGGACAATGGGAGGGACAATGGGAGGGACAATAGGAGGGGACAATGGGGATATGGGGGGGCAATGGGGGGCAATAGGTGGGACAATGAAGACAATGAGGATATGGGGGGACAATGGGGACAAGGGGGGGGACAATAGGGGACATGGGGGGACAACGGGGGGATAATAGGGGGCAATGGGGATATGGGGGGACAATGGGGACAAGGGGGGGATAATAGGGGACATGGGGGGACAACGGGGTTATGGGGGGGTAATGGGGGGACAATGGGGAGACAGTGGGGATATGGGGGGGGCAATGGGGACAAGGGGGGGATAATAGGGGACAATGGGGATATGGGGGGGACAGTGGGAACAATGGGAGGGGACAATGGGGACATGGGGGGACAATGGGGATATGGGGGGGTAATGGGGACAAGGGGGGGGACAATGGGGATATGGGGGGGTAATGGGGGACAATAAGGGGACAATGGGGAGGGACAATGGGGATATGGGGGGGCAATGGGGACAAGGGGGGGGACAATGGGGATATGGGGGGGCAATGGGGACAAGGGGGGGGACAATGGAGGGGACAATAGGGACAATGGGGGCCCTAGGGTTCCTATGGGGATTTGTGGGGCAGCCCTAGAGCTTCTATAGGAAATCTATGGGGCAGCCATAGGGAATCTAAAGGGATTCTATAGGGCAGCCCTAGAGCTTCTATAGGGGATCTATAGGGCAGCCTTGAGGCTCCTATAGGGGATCTATGGGGCAGCCATAGGGAATCTATAGGGATTTTATAGGGCAGCCTTGAGGCTCCTATAGGGAATCTATAGGGCAGCCCTAGGGTTTCTATAGGGGATCTATGGTCACTTATAGGGCAGCTTTAGGGTTCCTATAGGGGATCTATGGGGCACTTATAGGGCAGCTTTAGGGTTCCTATAGGGAATCTATGGTGCAGCCCTATGGCTCCTATAGGGGATCTATGGTCACTTATAGGGCAGCTTTAGGGTTCCTATAGGGGATCTATGGGGCAGCCTTGAGGCTCCTATAGGTGATCTATGGGGCCGCAATGAGCTCCCGCAGGTCTCTATGGGGCCGAGGCGTTGGCGCTATGGGGGAGGGGCGTTGATGCCGCAGCGGTGGGGGAGGGGCTGCCAACCCCCCCCCCCAATTTAACCCCTCCCCCATCGCCCCCCCCCCATCAGCTCTGCCGCTGTTTTGCAGCAGCGAAGGGCGACGAGATGGAGGTGAGGACGGGGCTGCCCCATAGCGCCCCATAGCTGCCCTATAGCTGCCCTATAGCAGCCCCATAGCAGCCCCATAGCCACCCCATAGCAGCCCTATAGCTGCCCCATAGCTGCCCTATAGCCTCCCTATAGCCACCCCATAGTTGCCCCATAGCAGCCCTATAGCCACCCCATAGCTGCCCTATAGCTGCCCTATAGCTGCCCCATAGCTGCCCTATAGCTGCCCTATAGCCACCCCATAGCAGCCCCATAGCTGCCCTATAGCTGCCCCATAGCTGCCCTATAGCTGCCCTATAGCTGCCCCATAGCAGCCCTATAGCCTCCCTATAGCCACCCCATAGCAGCCCCATAGCTGCCCTATAGCTGCCCCATAGCTGCCCTATAGCTGCCCTATAGCTGCCCCATAGCAGCCCTATAGCCTCCCTATAGCCACCCCATAGCAGCCCCATAGCTGCCCTATAGCTGCCCCATAGCTGCCCTATAGCTGCCCCATAGCAGCCCAATAGCCTCCCTATAGCCACCCCATAGCAGCCCCATAGCTGCCCCATAGCTGCCCTATAGCCACCCCATAGCAGCCCCATAGCTGCCCCATAGCTGCCCTATACCACCCCATAGCTGCCCCATAGCTGCCCCATAGCAGCCCTATAGCCACCCCATAGCCATCCCATAACCCCTTAACCCCCATTCATCCTCCATCTGTTCCCATTGATTTCCATCTCTGCCCCATAGTGCCCCTTATCTGCCCCATAGCTGCCCCAAAGGCACCCTATAGCCTCCCCACAGCTGCCCCATAGCACCCCATAACCCCATCTCTGCCCCATAACCCCAAATCCCCCCCATTTCAGAGACCCCCCCCAACTCAACATCTCTGCGTCATCCTTTCCCTGAGCCACACCTCTCCCATCTCTGCCCCATAGAACCCCCTATCACCCCCATAACCCCATATCTGCCCTATAGAAACCCATATCTGCCCCATAACCCCATCTCTGCCCTATAGAATCACATACCTGCTCTACAGAACCCCATATCTGCCCCATAACCCCATATCTATGGGGGGCATATGTGGCATATCCCACCATAACTGCCCCATAACCTCCCCATAACCCCACATCCACCCCATAACTGCCCCATAACCCCATATCTGCTCTATATCTGCCCCATAACCGCCCCATAACCCCCCAGCCCCACCCTCTGCACCTGCTGTGATTTTTATTGGGGTTTTGGGTGGGAGAGGGGTGGATCTATGGGGTGGGGGAGGGGTTCGTTGTGGGGTGGGGATCTATGGGGTGTGGGGTTCCCTATGGGGCAGGGATCTATGGGATGGGCTTCTCTTTATGGGGCCAGGGATGGCTATAGGGCCGATCTATGGGACCAGCATTAGTTATAGGGCTGATCTATGGGGCTAGTGCTGGTAATAGGGCCGATCTATGGGGCCAAGGTTGGTTATAGGGCCAATCTATGGGGTCAAGGTTAGTTATAGGGCCAATCTATGGGGCCAGACTTGGTTATAGGGCTGATCTATGGGGCTAAGGTTGGCTATAGGGCTGATCTATGGATCCAGGATTAGTTATAGGGCCAATCTATGGGGCTGGGGCCAATCTATGGGGCTAAGGTTGGCTATAGGGTCGATTTATGGGGCTGGGATTGGTTATAGGGCCAATCTATGGGGCCAGGGTTGGTTATAGGGCCAATCTATGGGGCTGAGGATGGCTATAGGGCCAATCTATGGGGCTGGGGCCAATCTATGGGGCTGAGACACTATGGGGCCAATCTATGGGGCCAGGGTTTTCTATAGGGCCAATCTATGGGGCTAGAGCTGGTAATAGGGCCGATCTATGGGGCCGGGCTGACCCACAAGTGCCCCTTTCCATCCCCTCCCCCTATTTCCGGCCCGGATTCTATTTGGGGCTCGTCCACCTGCCCCACAGCTGTTGTAGGGCGGGGGGGGGGGGGAACTTCCGCCCACCCCATGGGGCCCCATAGCGCCGCCCCATAGATGGGAATGGGGGGGGAGGGGCACGGGGGGGGGGCTGACCCCATAGATCTGCCCCATAGATGGGAACATCCCTGACCCCATAACCCCCACAACCCTATTAACTCCCCCGACCCCCTCTGATCCCATAACCCCGTAGAACCCTATAAGCCCCCATATAACCCTATACAACCCCATACACCCTATATAACCCTATATAACCCCATAGCCCCATACCCCCCATAGCCCCATAAGACCCCATAAGCTCCCCCAGCCCCATACCCCCCCCATAACCCCATATGACCCTATATCCCCCTCTGACCCCATATAACCCCATATGACCCTATAAGACCCCATAGACCCTATATCCCCCATATAACCTCATACCCCCCATAACCCCATATAACCCCATATGACCCCATATCCTCCCCCACCCCATAACTATATAACCCCCCCCACCCCATATAACCCTATACAACCCCATAGACCCCATATAACCCCACAGACCCTATAGAATCCCCTATAACCCTATATCTCTCTGTCCCCCCGCAGCCCCCCCCAACCCCAAACCCCATATAACCCTATACAACCCCATAGACCCCATATAACCCCATAGACCCTATAGAATCCCCTATAACCCTATATCTCTCTGTCCCCCCGCAGCCCCCTCAACCACATAACCCCCCCCAACCCCATAACCCCCTCTGATCCCATAACCCCCCCCACCCCACATAACCCCATAAGACCCCATAGACCCCATAAGACCCCATATAACCCCACAGACCCTATAGAATCCCATATAACCCTATATAACCCCATATAACCCTATATAACCCCATATATCTCTCTGTCCCCCCGCAGCCCCCCCAACCCCATAACCCCATATAACCCTATACAACCCCATATAACCCCATAGACCCCATATAACCCCACAGACCCCATATAACCCCACAGACCCTATAGAATCCCATATAACCCTATAGAATCCCATATAACCCTATATAACCCCATATATCTCTCTGTCCCCCCGCAGCCCCTCCTTTGGCTCCTCCTCCTTTCCTTGGCCCCACCCCATAACTATATAACCCCCCCACACCCCATATAACCCCATAGACCCCATATAACCCCACAGGCCCTATAGAATCCCATATAACCCCATATAACCCCATATAACCCTATACAATCCCATATAACCCCATATAACCCCATATATCTCTCTGTCCCCCCGCAGCCCATCCAACCCCATAACCCCATATAACCCTATACAACCCCATAGACCCCATATAACCCTATACAACCCCATAGACCCCATATAACCCCACAGACCCCATATAACCCCACAGACCCTATAGAATCCCATATAACCCCATAGACCCTATAGAATCCCATATAACCCCATATAATCCCATATATCTCTCTGTCCCCCCGCAGCCCCTCCTTTGGCTCCTCCTCCTTTCCTTGGCCCCACCCCATAACTATATAACCCCATAAGACCCCATATAACCCCATAGACCCCATATAACCCCACAGGCCCTATAGAATCCCATATAACCCCATATAACCCCATATTACCCTATACAATCCCATATAACCCCATATAACCCCATATATCTCTCTGTCCCCCCGCAGCCCATCCAACCCCATAACCCCATATAACCCTATACAACCCCATAGACCCCATATAACCCTATACAACCCCATAGACCCCATATAACCCCACAGACCCCATATAACCCCACAGACCCTATAGAATCCCATATAACCCTATACAATCCCATATAACCCCATATATCTCTCTGTCCCCCCGCAGCCCATCCAACCCCATAACCCCATATAACCCTATACAACCCCATATAACCCCATAGATCCCATAAGACCCCATAAGACCCCATATAACCCCATAGACCCCATATAACCCCACAGACCCTATAGAATCCCATATAACCCTATACAATCCCCTATAACCCCATATAACCCCATAGACCCCATAAGACCCCATATAACCCCACAGACCCTATAGAATCCCATATAACTCCATATAACCCCATATAACCCTATACAATCCCATATAACCCCATATAACCCTATACAATCCCATATAACCCTATATAACCCCATATATCTCTCTGTCCCCCCGCAGCCCCTCCTTTGGCTCCTCCTCCTTTCCTTGGCCCCACCCCATAACTATATAACCCCATAAGACCCCATATAACCCCATAGACCCCATAAGACCCCATATAACCCCATAGACCCTATATAAACCCCTATAACCCTATATCACTATGTCCCCCCGCAGCCCCCCAAAACCCCATAACCCCCCCAACCCCATAACCCCATATAACCCTATACAACCCCATAGACCCCATATAACCCCATATAACCCTATACAATCCCATATAACCCCATAGACCCTATAGAATCCCCTATAACCCCATATATCTCTCTGTCCCCCCGCAGCCCCTCCTTTGGCTCCTCCTCCTTTCCTTGGCCCCGCCCACTTTTCCCACGCCGTCGGATTTTACCTACAGCGCCCCCAACCGTCCGGAGGTCCGAACTACAACCGGTTCCATCCGGGGCCTTTTAGTCCCTGCCGGTCCTCCCGGTGTCATGGCGGCCGCCTTTTTAGGGATCCCATATGCGATTCCCCCTATAGGGTCGCTCCGTTTCCGCCCTCCCGTCCCTATAACAACCCCATGGGGGGGGGTTAGAGATACGGACACTCAGCCCTACGCGTGTTATCAGATGATTGACACCACGTTCCCAGGGTTTGAGGGCTCGGAGATGTGGAATCCTAATAGGGAAATGAATGAGGATTGCCTATATCTTAATGTATGGACCCCAAAGAGGAAACCCCATAAAGCCCCGGTGCTGGTGTGGGTCTATGGGGGCGGCTTCTATAGCGGCTCGGTGTCGTTGGATGTCTATGACGGCCGGTACCTGGCCGTGGCTGAGGACGCCATAGTGATATCCATGAACTATAGGGTGGGATCTATAGGGTTCTTGGCCTTGGTGGGATATAGGGACGCCCCGGGGAACGTGGGTCTATGGGATCAACGTTTGGCCTTACAATGGATCCGGGTTAACGCTGAAGCCTTCGGGGGGGACCCCAATAGGGTCACGTTGTTTGGGGAGAGCGCCGGGGCTGCGTCTATAGGGCTGCATCTATTGTCACCCTATAGCAAGGGGTTGTTTAATAGGGCCGTCCTACAGAGCGGGTCCCCCAACGGCCCATGGGCCACTATAGGGGCTGCCGAAGGGAGGAGGAGGGCGGCCCTATTGGGGAAGGCTGTGGGGTGCCCCTATGGGAACGAGACGGAGCTTGTGGGGTGTTTGAAGGGGGTGGACGCCTTGAGGTTGGTGGAGGGGGAAGGGGAAGTTCTGCCACCCCAAAGCGTTTTTAGGTTCGCGTTCGTCCCCGTAGTGGATGGGGAGTTCCTCATTGACAGCCCCGAGGTGATGTTAGGGGCAGGTTATGGGGCTGGGGGGGGTTATGGGGTCAGAGAGGGGCCGGAGGGTTATGGGGTTGGGGGGGGTTATGGGGTTAAAGAGGGGCCGGAGGGTTATGGGGTTAAAGAGGGAGGAAGGGAAGGTTATGGGGCTGGGGGGGGTTATGGGGTTAAAGAGGGGCCGGAGGGTTATGGGGTGAAGGAGGGAAGAGGGGAAGATTATGGGGTCAATGGGGTGAGGGAAAGGGATGGGGTTGGGGGGGGTTATGGGGTTAAAGAGGGGCCGGAGGGTTATAGGGTCAGAGGGGTGAGGGAAAGGGATGTGGATAGGGGGGGTTATGGGGTGAAGGAGGGAGGAGGGGAAGGTTATGGGGTCAAAGAGGGTTATGGGGTGAAGGAAGGGGGAAGGGAGGGTTATGGGGTTGGGGGGAGTTATGGGGTCAGAGGGGTAGAGGAGGGTTATGGGGTTGGGGGTGATGGGTCCTCCAGGCCCCATAGGGATGAGGGCTCACCTGATGGTTATGGGGCCAAATCATCCTCCAGGCCCCATAGGGATGAAGGCTCTCCTGATGGTTATGGGGTCAGTGGGTCTCCTGATGGCTATGGGGCCAAATCATCCTCCAGGCCCCATAGAGACGAGGGCTCTCCCAATGGTTATAGGGTCAGTGGGTCTCCTGATGGTTATGGGGCCAAATCATCCTCCAGACCCCATAGAGACGAGGGCTCTCCCGATGTTTATGGGGCCAAATCATCCTCCAGACCCCATAGAGACGAGGGCTCTCCCGATGGTTATGGGGCCAAGTCATCCTCCAGGCCCCATAGAGACGAGGGCTCTCCCGATGGTTATGGGGCCAAATCATCCTCCAGACCCCATAGAGACGAGGGCTCTCCCGATGGTTCTGGGGCCCCCAGCCCCCATAGATCCCCCAGTGAAGTCGAGGTTCTCCTCGGGGCCGTCCGTGACGAAGGTTCCTATTTCCTCGTCTATGGGGTCCCAGGTTTTGGGAAAGACAACGAAAGCCTTATAAGCAGGGAGGAGTTTTTAGGGGGGGTCCGCATGGGGGTCCCTCAAGCCAACGACTTGGCGGCCGAGGCCGTGGTGCTTCATTACACCGACTGGTTGGACGCCGATAACCCCATAAAGAACAGGGAGGCGCTGGACGACATCGTAGGGGATCACAACGTGGTCTGCCCCATGATGGCCTTCGCTCAGCGCTGGGCTCAAAGGGGGGGGAAGGTTTACGCGTATCTGTTCGACCATCGCGCGTCCACCCTGTTATGGCCGTCGTGGATGGGGGTCCCGCATGGGTACGAGATCGAGTTCGTGTTCGGGCAACCGCTGGATCCCAAAAAGAATTACACCAAGGAGGAGCAGGAGCTGAGCAGGAGGATCATGAGATACTGGGGGAACTTCGCACGGACCGGGTATGGGGCGATGGGGGTAATGGGGTTATTGGGGGCAATGGGGACATTGGGGTCAATGGGGGCAGTGGGGGTGTTGGGGTCAATGGGGACATTGGGGCCAATGGGGGTGATGGGGTGAATGGGGATGATGGGGCCAATGGGGCCAATGGGGGTGATGGGGTGAATGGGGATGATGGGGCCAATGGGGCCAATGGGGGTGATGGGGTGAATGGGGTTGATAGGGGTGTTGGGGTCAATGGGGGTGATGGGGTGAATGGGGGTGAATGGGGACATTGGGGTCAATGGGGGTGTTGGGGGCAATGGGGGTGTTGGGGTCAATGGGATCAATGGGGTCAATGGGGGTGTTGGGGTGAATGGGGTTGATAAGGGTGTAGGGGTCAATGGGAGTGATGGGGCCAATGGGGGTGATGGGGCTATTGGAGGCAATGGGGACACTGGGATCATTGGGGTCAATGGGGGTGATGGGGTCAGTGGGGGTGTTGGGATGAATGGGGTCACTGGGGACAATGGAGTCAATGGGAGGAATGGGATCAATGGGGGTGATGGGGTCAATGGGGGTAATAGGGTCAGTGAGAGCAATGGGGTCATTAGGGTCAGTGGGGGAGATGGGGTGAATGGGGTCAAGGGGGACATTGGGGTCAATGGGGGTGTTGGGGTCAATAGGGTCATTGGGGGCAATGGGGCAGTGGGGATGATGGGGACATTGGGGTGAATAGGGTCAATGGGGGTGATTGGGTCATTAGGGTCAATGGGGGAGATGGGGTGAATGGAGTCAATGGGGGTCAATGGGGACATTGGGATGAATGGGATCAATGGGGGTGTTTGGGGCAATGGGGTCAATGGGGATGATGGGGTCAATGGGGGTGTTGGGGTGAATGGGGACATGGGGGTGAATGGGGACATTGGGGTGAATGGGGGCAATGGGGGTAATGAGGGATATGGGGTCAATGGGGGTGATGGGGTGAATAGGGTCAATGGGGGTGATGGGAACATTGGGATCAGTGGGGTGAATGGGGACATTGGGGTCAATGGGAGCAATGGGGTCAATGGGGCTATTGGGGTCAATGGGGGTGATGGGGATATTGGGGTCAATGGGGGTAATAGGGCCAATGAGAGCAATGGGGTCATTAGGGTCAATGGGGGAAATGGGGTGAATGGGGACAATGGGGTCAATGGGTACATTGGGATGAATGGGATCAATGGGGGTGTTTGGGGTAATGGGATCAGTGGGGGTGTTGGGGTGAATGGGGACATTGGGGTCAATGGGGCTATTGGGGTCAATGGGGCTATTGTGTATCTCTGCCCCTTTATCTGGCCCCACAGTGACCCTAATGGTGGGGTGGCTGGACCCCAATGGCCGCCCTACACGCCTTCGGGGCAGCGCTACGCCCACCTCAACGCCCGCCCCCTAAGTGTGGGGCAGGGGCTGAGGACACAGATCTGCGCCTTCTGGACACGCTTCCTGCCCAAGCTGCTCAACGCCACCGGTATGGGGTCCTATGGGGTCCTATGGAGTCTTTATAGGGCCTTTATAGGGTCAGGGGTCCTATGGGGTCCTATGGGGTCTTTATAGGGCCTTTATAGGGTCAGGGGTCTTTATGGGGTCCTATGGGGTCCTTATGGGGTCCTATGGGGGCTTATGAGGTCCTATGGGGTCTTTATGGGGTCCTTATGGTGTCAGAAGGTCCTTATGGGGTCAGGGGGTCCTTACGGGTTCAGGGGGTCCTTATGGGGTCAGGGTCTCCTTATGGGGTCAGGGGTTCCTTATGGAGTCCTATGGGGTCCTTATGAGGTCCTTATGGGGTCAGGGGTTCCTTATGGGGTCCTATGGGGTCCTTATGAGGTCCTTATGGGGTCAGGGGTTCCTTATGGGGTCCTATGGGGTCCTTATGGGGTCAGGGGATCCTTATGGGGTCCTTATGGGTTCAGGGGGTCCTTATGGGGTCAGGGGTTCCTTATGGGGTCCCCTGGGGTCCTTATGGGCTCAGAGAGCTTTCACAGGTCCGTATGGGGCTGTGAGTCGATCGGGTCGTTATTTAGGGTTTTCCTTTTGGGGTCTTTGGAGCTTCAGGTCCCACAGAGGACGCGGAACGCGAATGGCGCCTGGAGTTCCACCGCTGGAGCTCCTACATGGGCCGATGGAGGACACAGTTCGAGCACTACAGCCGGCAGCAGCCCTGCGCCACCCTATAGCACCCCACAACTGCAACATAGGGGCCCTACAACACCACAATGGGGCCCTACAACACCACAATGGGATCAGAGACACCCAATGGGTCCCTACAACAACCTGAGGAGCCCTACAACACCCTGACGGTCCCTACAACACCCCAATAGGATCAGCTACAACCTGAGGGTCCCTACAACACCCCAATGGATCCCTACAACACCCCAATAGGATCAACTACAATCTGAGGGGCCCTACAACAACCTGAGGAGCCCTACAACACCCTGAGGGTCCCTATAACACCCTGATAGGATCAACTACAACCTGAGGGTCCCTACAACACCCCAATAGGATCAACTACAACCTGAGGGGCCCTACAACACCCCAATGGAACCAGAGACACCCATAGGGGCCCTACAATGGAACCAGAGACACCCAATGGGTCCCTACAACACCCCAATAGGATCAGCTACAACCTGAGGGGCCCTACAACACCCCAATGGAACCAGAGACACCCATAGGGGCCCTACAATGGAACCAGATACACCCAATGGGTTCCTACAACACACCAATAGGATCAGATACAACCTGAGGAGCCCTACAACACCCCAATAGGATCAGAGACACCCAATGGGTCCCTACAACAACCTGAGGAGCCCTACAATACCCTGAGGGTCCCTATAACACCCCAATAGGATCAACTACAACCTGAGGGGCCCTACAACACCCCAATGGGATCAGATACACCCAATGGGTCCCTACAACAACCTGAGGAGCCCAGCAACACCCCAATGGGATCAGCTACAACCTGAGGGGCCCTACAACACCCCAATGGAACCAGAGACACCCAATGAGTTCCTACAACAACCTGAGGAGCCCTACAACACCCCAATAGGATCAACTACAACCTGAGAAGCCCTACAACACCCCAATGGGTCCTTATAACACCCCAATAGGATCAGCTACAACCTGAGGGTCCCTACAACACCCCAATGGGGCCAGATACACCCAAAGGGTCCCTACAACACCCCAATAGGATCAGCTACAACCTGAGGGGCCCTACAACAACCTGAGGAGCCCTACAACACCCTGAGGGTCCCTACAACACCCCAATAGGATCAACTACAACCTGAGGGGCCCTACAACACCCCAGTGGAACCAGAGACACCCAATGGGTCCCTACAACACCGCAATAGGATCAGATACACTCAATGGGTCCCTACAACACCCCAATAGGGTCAGCTACAACCTGAGGGTCCCTACAACACCTTGAGGAGCCCAGCAACACCCCAATGGGACCAGAGACACCCAATGGGTCCCTATAACACCCCAATAGGATCAACTACACCCATAGGGACCCCACAACACCCCAATAGGATCAGATACACCTAATGGGGCCCTACAACACCCCAATGGGATCAGCTACACCCAATGGGTCCCTACAACACCCTGAGGGTCACCATCACCGTCCCCAACACCCGGAGCTCTGATTGTCCCCATAGCACCCCACAGCACCCCATAGCTGCCCCATAGCCAGCCCACAGCATCCCATAAGCACCCCACAGTGCCCCATAGGCACCCCACAGTGCCCCATAAGCAACCCACAGGGCCCCATAGAACCCAATAAGCACCCCACAGTGCCCCATAGGCACCCCACAGTGTCCCATAAGCACCTCATAGGCACCCCACAGGCCCCATAGCACTTAATAAGCACCCCACAGTGCCCCATAAGCACCCCATAGGCACCCCACAGCACCCCATAGGCACCCCACAGCACCCCACAGGCCCCACAGTGCCCCATAAGCACCCCACAGGGCCCCATAACCACCCCATAGGCACCCCACAGTGCCCCATAAGCACCCCACTGGGCCCCATAAACACCCCATAGGCACCCCACAGCACCCCACAGTGCCCCATAAACACCCCACTGTGCCCCATAAACACCCCACTGTGCCCCATAGCGCCCCATAGCGCTGTTGTGTCATCCCAATAAAGACAACCCAGTGCTGTGTCCATATGAGGGGGCTCCTCATTAAAGGGTGGGGGGGGGGGTTCATAAAGGGGGGGTCCCATATAAAAGGGGGGACCCTATAAAGTGGGGGGGTCCCTATAAAAGGGGAGGGGCCCTCATAAAGGTGGGGGGGTCCTCATAAAGTGGGGGGGGGGGTCTTCATAAGAAGGGTCCTTATAAATGTGGGGGGGGGTCCTTTATATAGAGGAATGCCTTTAAATTGGGGGGGGGTCCCATTAATGGAGGGGGGGCAGAAAACACCACAGAATACCGGGGGGGGGGTGGGGGGGTCACAGCTGTTTATTGGGGTGCAAATATGGGGGGGGGGACCCCAATGGGGTTTTGGGGTCTTGGGGGGGGGGGCTAATAAGGGGGGGTCCGTTGTTGTGGGGTCCATGGGAGGGGGGTCGTGGGGGGGGGGTCCCACGGAGGGCTCCATTCACACTGTGGGGAGGGGGGGGGCATAAAGATGCATATAGAAACCCCACACAGCCCCATAAAACCCCATAGAACCCCAAAAAACCCTATAGAGCCCTAAAGAACCCTATAGAAGCCTATAGTAACCCATAGCACCCCACTGAGCCCCACAGCACCCCATAGCACCCCACTGAGCCCCATAGCACACCACAGCACCCCACAGCACCCCATAGAACCCTACTGAACCCCATAGAATCCCATAAAACCCCATAGAGCCCCATAGTGTCCCATAGCCACCCCATAACCTCACAGTCACCCCATAGCCACCCTATAACCACTCCATACCTACCCCATAACCCCATAACAACCCCATAGCGACCCCATAATGGCCCCATCCCCACCCCATAACCCATTAACAACCCCATAGCGAACCCATAACGGCCCCATAACGACCCCATAACCCCATAATGGCCCCATAACAACCCCATAACGACCCCATAACCCCATAATGGCCCCATAACAACCCCATAACGACCCCATAACCCCATAATGGCCCCATAACAACCCCATAACCCCATAACGACCCCATAACAAGCCCATAAAGACCCCATAAGAGCCTCATAATGACCCCAAAACCCCATAACCACCCCATAACCCCATAAAGACCCCATAAGGGCCCCATAGTGACCCCATAACCCCATAACGACCCCATAACCCCATAATGGCCCCATAACAACCCCATAACCCCATAACGACCCCATAACCCCATAATGGCCCCATAACAACCCCATAACCCCATAACGACCCCATAACAACCCCATAATGACCCCATAAGAGCCCCATAATGACCCCATAACCCCATAACGACCCCATAAGGGCCCCATAACGACCCCATAACCCCATAGTGACCCTGTAATGACCCCATAAAGGCCTCATAACGACCCCATAAGGGCCCCATAATGACCCCATAACCCCATAACGACCCCATAACCCCATAATGGCCCCATAACAACCCCATAACCCCATAACGACCCCATAACAAGCCCATAACGACCCCATAACCCCATAATGGCCCCATAACAACCCCATAACCTCATAACGACCCCATAAGGGCCCCATAACGACCCCATAACCCCATAACCACCCCATAATGACCCCATAACGACCCTATAAGGGCCCCCCCCCCATCTCACCCAGTTCCGGGGGGCTCCTTTTTGGGGGGGGGGGTTCCCCCAATCCCTCCACATCCACCACGTCCCCCCCGGGGGGGTCGGCATCAGTGGGGGGGGGCTCTGAAAAAGGGGGGGGGGGGGGTTAAATAAGAGTGGGGGGCGGTCCCAAATTAAGGGGGGGGGTCCCAATGGGGGGAGGGGACTAAAGAGGGGAAGGGGGGGGTCCAAACTGGGTGAGGGTCCCAAATAAAGGGGGGGGTGGGGGTGTCTAAATTGGGGGGTTCCCAAAGAGGGGGGGGGGGTCTTAAAGGGGGGGGGTCCCAAATAAGGGGGGGGGGTCCGAAAATTGGGGGGGGGTCCTAAATTAGGGAGGGTCTCAAAGGATGGAGATTCCTAAAGGGGGGTGGGGTCCCAAATAAGGGGGCTCTAAAGGGGGGGTGGGGGGGCAAAAAGGGGGGGAGGGGGTCCCAAAAGGGGGTCGGGGGGGGGGGTTCAAACTGGGGGGGGGTTCCAAATAAGGGTGCTGTACAGATGGGGGGGGGGGAGGGGGGCAAATAAGGGGGGGGGGTTCGCATGGATGGAGGGGCAGAAGGGGGCAAATAAAGGGGGTCCCATAGAGGGAGGGTCCCAAATAAGTGGGGGAGGGGGAGGGGGTCTTAAAGGGGGGCGGGGGTCCCAAATAAAGGGGCTCTAAAGGGGGGGGTTGGGGAGCTAAATAAGGGGGGGGGTCCCTAAAGGGGGTCGGGGTGGAGGTTCAAACTGGGGCTGGGGGGGGGGGGGGGGTCTTAAAGGGGTTGGGTCCCAAGATTTGGGGAGGGGGGCAAATAAAGAGGGGACTCAAAGAGGAGGAGTCCCTAATAAGGGGGTGGGGGGACCCAAATAAAGGGGGAACCAAAGTGGCGGGGGTCGAAACAGGGGGGAACCCAAATAAAGAGGGACCCAAATAATGGGGGGACCCAAATAATGGGGGGACCCAAATCAAGAGGGATCCCATATAATTGGGGGGGGGGGGTTCTAATTAAGGGGTGGGTCCCAAATTGGGGTCGTGAGGGGGGGTCTCCCATACCGGAAGTGGATTTGGGTCTTTTCGGGGGCGGTTCCGGTGACGCCCCGCCCCCCCCCGGTCTCCTTTGGGCCCGTTTGGGTGAATCCGGGGTAGGGGCCGGAAGCGGCAGCCCGCCTTCCTCGTAGGCCTTCCGGCGGGCGGCACCACGAAGCTGAGCGCTGATTGGACGAGAGGGGAAAAGGGGCGGGGTTAAGAGCGGAAGCGGAAGTGGGAGATGAAGGAGGGGATAAGAAGGGGATTAAGGGCTGTGCGCTGATTGGACGAGGGAAAAGGGGCGGGGTTAAGAGCGGAAGCGGAAGTGGGCTACGATAGAGGGAATTTAAGGGCTGAGCGCTGATTGGACAAGAGGGAAAAGGGGCGGGGTTAAGAGCGGAAACGGAAGTGATATAGGGAAGGATAGGGAGGGGATTTAAAGGTGTTTTGGGGTTAAATTGGGATGTTTTGGAGCTTTTGAAATAAATTTTGGGGTGAAAATGGGGAATTTTGGATCATTTTTGGGGTAAAATCGAAGGATTTGGGGATATTTAAGGGGGAAGGCCCGCGTCCTTTCATCTTCGGACGACTTCCGGCTCGCCCCGCAGCTGATTGGATGGGGGGATAAAGAGGCGGGGCCAGGGGCGGAAGCGGAAGTGGGGGAGGAAGGAGAGGATTTGGGGCCTAGTTGGCGGCCATTTTGAGTCTATTTTGGGGTCAATTTGGGGCCATTTGGGTCCTTTTAGGGTCTATTTGGGGTCTTTTTGGGGCCATTTTAGGTCCTTTTGGGGTCAATTTGGGCCCATTTGGGTCCTTTTTGGGTCTATTTGGGCTCATTTCGGTCCTTTTAGGATCCATTTTGGGGTCAATTTGGGTCCTTTTAGGGTCTATTTGGGTCCTTTTTGGGGTCCATTTTGGGTCCCTTTGGGGCCGTTTTGGGTCCCTTTGGGGTCAGACCGGGTTAGTTGTGGGGCAGAGGTTGGTTATGGGGCAGGGGTTGGTTATAGGCTGGTTATGGGGCAGGGGTTGGTTATAGGCTGGTTATGGGGCAGGGGTTGGTTGTGGGGCAGGGGTTGGTTATGGGGTGGTTATGGGGTAGGGCTTGGTTATGGGGTGGTTATGGGGCAGGGGTTGGTTATGGGGTAGGGGTTGGTTATGGGGTGGTTATGGGGTAGGGGTTGGTTATGGGGTGGTTATGGGGCAGGGGTTGGTTATGGGGTAGGGGTTGGTTATGGGGTGGTTGTGGGGCAGGGGTTGGTTATAGGGTGGTTATGGGGCAGGGGTTGGTTATGGGGTGGTTATGGGGCAGGGGTTGGTTATGGGGCAGGGGTTGGTTGTGGGGCAGGGGTTGGTTATGGGGTGGTTATGGGGCAGGGGTTGGTTATGGGGTGGTTATGGGGCAGGGGTTGGTTATGGGGTGGTTATGGGGCAGGGGTTGGTTATGGGGCAGGGGTTGGTTATGGGGTGGTTATGGGGCAGGGGTTGGTTATGGGGCAGGGGTTGGTTATGGGGTGGTTATGGGGCAGGGGTTGGTTATGGGGCAGGGGTTGGTTATGGGGCAGGGGTTGGTTGTGGGGCAGGAGTTGGTTATGGGGCAGGAGTTGGTTATAGGCTGGTTATGGGGCAGGGGTTGGTTATGGGGTGGTTATGGGGCAGGGGTTGGTTGTGGGGCGGGGGGGGCAATGTGGGGCCGCCCCCTTACAGCGTGCGCTCGCGGATGATGGCGCTGATGCGCTGCAGGTCGTCCCCAAAGCGCCGCACGGCTGCGCGAAGCAGCTCCAGCTCCGCCGGCGTCCACTTGGCCCTGCCCCATAGCGCCCCATAGATACCCCATAGATGCCCCATAGCGCCCCATATTACCCCATATCCCCCCTATATCCCCCCTCATCACCCCCATATCCTCCCATACACCACCCATATCCCCTCAACTGACCCCATATCCCCCCATACACCACCCATATCCCCCCACTGACCCCATACTCCCCCATAGCCCCCCCATATCCCCCTCCATATCCCCCATCTGACCCCATATCCCCCCATAACCCCCCCCAATGACCCCATATCCCCCCCATATCCCTCCACTGACCCCATACTCCCCCATATCAACCCCATATCCCCCCCACTGACCCATAACTGCCCCATACCCCCCCATATCGCCCCCATATCCCCTCATATGACCCCATATCCCCCCCATAGTCCCCCATATCCCGCCCACTGACCCCATATCCCCCCCATATCCTCCCCCCATAACACCCCCACTGACCCAATAGCCCCCCATATGACCCCATATCCCCCCCATAGCCCCCCATCACCCCATAATCCCCCCATATCCTCCCCCATATCCCCCCACATCCTCCCCATATGACCCCATATCCCCCCATCTGACCCCATATCCCCCCATATCCCCTCATATGACCCCATATCTCTCCATATCAACCCCATATCCCCCCCATCAGACCCCATATCCCCCCCATATCCCCCCACTGACCCCATATCCCCCCCATCTGACCCCGTATCCCCCCCATAACCCCATATCCCCCCCATCTGACCCCGTATCCCCCCCATAACCCCCCATATCCCCCCCCATCTGACCCCATATCCTCCCCATATCCCCCCCACTAACCCCATATCCTCCCCATCTGACCCCATATCCCCCCCATAGCCCCCCATCTGACCCCATATCCCCCCACATCCTCCCCATATCTCCCCCACTGACCCCATATCCCCCCATATCCCTCCATATCAACCCCATATCCCCCCCATATCCCTCCATATCAACCCCATAGCCCCCCATCACCCCATATCCCCCCCATAACCCCCCATATCCCCCCCCATCTGACCCCATATCCCCCCATCACCCCATAGCCCCCCATCACCCCATACCCCCCATAACCCCATATCCCCCCATAACCCCATATCCTCCCCCCATCACCCCATATCCCCCCATCACCCCATATCTCCCCATCACCCCATAGCCCCCCATCACCCCATAGCCCCCATATCCCCCCATATCCCCCATAGCCCCCATCACCCCATATCCTCCCATATCCCTCCATATCAACCACATATCCCCCCCATATCCCCCCATATCCCTCCATATCAACCCCATATCCCCCCATAACCCCATACCCCCCCATCACCCCATATCCCCCCATAACCCCATATCCCCCCATAACCCCATAGCCCCCCATAACCCCATATCCCCCCATATCCCCCCATCACCCCATACCCCCCATCACCCCATATCCCCCCATATCCCTCCATATCAACCCCATATCCCCCCATAACCCCATATCCCCCCATCACCCCATATCCCCCATAACCCCACATCCCCCCATAACCCCATATCCCCCCATAACCCCATATCCTCCCCCCATAACCCCATAGCCCCCCATCACCCCATAGCCCCCATAACCCCATAGCCCCCCATCACCCCGTATCCCCCCATCACCCCATACCCCCCATAACCCTATATCCCCCCATATCCCCCATATCCCCCCCATAACCCCATATCCCCCCATAACCCCATAGCCCCCCATAACCCCCCATCACCCCATATCCCCCCATCACCCCATAGCCCGTACCCCGCAGGGCTGTCAGCCATGGGGTGCAGCTGCATCGTCAGCTCCCCCAGCCGGGAGAACGCGGCGCCCGCGGCCGAGAAGATTTCCCCGACCTGAGGGAAGCAACTGGGATGGACTGGGATCCACTATGGGGTTTCTATGGGGCTGAGGGGAACTATGGGGTTTCTATGGGGCTGGGAGGGTTCTATGGGGTCCCTATGGGGTTCCTATGGGGCTGAATGGTTCCCTATGGGGCTGAGGGTCCCTATGGGGTCCCTATGGGGTTCCTATGGGGCTGAGGGTCCCTATGGGGTCTCTATGGGGTTTCTATGGGGCTGAGGGTCCCTATGGGGTCTCTATGGGGTCCCTATGGGGCTGAGGGTCCCTATGGGGTCTCTGTGGGGTTTCTATGGGGCTGAGGGTGCCTATGGGGTCCCTATGGGTTCTCTATGGGGCTGAAGGATCCCCTATGGGGCTGGGAGGGTCCTATGGGGTCCCTATGGGGCTCAGTGGTTCCCTATGGGGTCTCTATGGGGTTCCTATGGGGCTCAGTGGTTCCCTATGGGGCTGAGGGTCCCTATGGGATTTATATGGGGCTGAGAGGGTTCTATGGGGTTCCTATGGGGCTCAATGGTTCCCTATGGGGCTGAGGGTCCCTATGGAGTCCCTATGGGATTCCTATGGGGCTGGGAAGGTTCTATGGGGTCCAATGGGGTCCCTATGGGGCTGAGGGTCCTTATGGGGTCCCTATGGGATTCCTATGGGGCTGGGAGGGTCCAATGGGGTCCCTATGTGGTTCCTATGGGGCTCAATGGTTCCCTATGGGGCTGAGGATCCCTATGGGGTCCCTATGGGATTCCTATGGGGCTGGGAGGGTTCTATGGGGTTCCTATGGGGCTCAATGGTTCCCTATGGGGCTGAGGGGTCCAATGGGGTCCCTATGGGATTCCTATGGGGCTTAATGGTTCCCTATGGAACCTTTGGAGGGTCCCTATGGGGTTCCTATGGGGCTCAATGGTTCCCTATGGGGCTGAGGGTCCCTATGGGATTCCTATGGGGCTCAATGGTTCCCTATGGGGCTGAGGGTCCCTATGGGGTCCCTATGGGGTTCCTATGGGGCTCAATGGTTCCCTATGGGGCTGAGGGGGGGGTTCATCTCGAGCCCCCCACTGACCGGAAGTCCCCTCAGCCCCCCACACCGGAAGTCCCTCCCTCCCCCCCCCCCCACCTTGGTGGACGCGGAAGTCATGGCGGCGTTTCCCGCCGTTGTGGTTCCTCCTCCGCCGCCGTTTCCGGTCTCCACGCGCCGCCGCCGTCGCTCCGCTTCCGCCTCAATGATGGCGGCGGCGCGGGGCGACCTGCCCGCTGCAACCGGTGCAGGCCGCGCCCACTTCCGGTCTCCTCTACTTCCGCTTCCGGTGTCTGACTTCCGCTCTTAACCTTTCTACTTCCGGTCGGCTCGTCTTACTTCCTGCAGTCACTTCCGGGATGGGTGCGGAGCGCCCTCGGCCGCTCTAGCCACGCGACTCTATGGTTTTACGGTTTTATGGGGCTATAGGGAAGAAATGGGTCCTCCAAGACCCCCTTTGGGTCCTCCAAGACCTTTGGGTCCTCCAAGACCCCTTATAGGTCCTCCAAGACCCCCTTTGGGTCCTCCAAGACCCCCTTTAAGTCCTCCAAGACCCCCTTTGGGTCCTCCAAGACCCCTTTTAGGTCCTCCAAGACCCCCTTTGGGTCCTCCAAGACCCCCTTTAGGTCCTCCAAGACCTTTGAGTTCTCCAAGACCCCTTTAGGTCCTCCAAGACCCCTTTTAGGTCCTCAAAGACCCCCTTTAGGTCCTCAAAGACCCCTTTAGGTCCTCCAAGACCCCCCCTTTGGGTCCTCCAAGACCCCCTTTGGGTCCTCCAAGACCCCCTTTAGGTCCTCCAAGCACCACCAATGGGATCAGAGCTGGGATTGGGGGTGGAAATGGGGGCTATAGGGAGGAACTGGGGGTCTTTTAGGGGGGTCTCAATGGTAACAGACACCCAGAACTCCATACAGTGATACAGACCAGCATCATTTATTACAGTGGATGGGTTGGGACGTTGTAGGACAGAGAGGATCCAAACCAGTGGGTCCTCCAAGACCCCCCTTATGGGTCCTCCAAGTACCATCAATGGGATCAGAGCCGGGATTGGGGGGGGTAAATGGGGCTATAGGGAAGAAATGGGTCCTCCAAGAACCCCTTTAGGTCCTCCAAGACCTTTAGGTCCTCCAAGAACCCCTATAGGTCCTCCAAGACCTTTAGGTCCTCCAAGAACCCCTATAGGTCCTCCAAGACCTTTAGGTCCTCCAAGAACCCCTATAGGTCCTCTAAGACCTTTGGGTCCTCCAAGAACCCCTATAGGTCCTCCAAGACCTTTAGGTCCTCCAAGAACCCCTTTAGGTCCTCCAAGACCTTTAGGTCCTCCAAGACCCCCTTTGGGTCCTCCAAGCACCACCAATGGGATCAGAGCAGGGACTGGGGGTCTCTATGTAGGAAATAGGGGGGTGTGGGGGGGTTATGGGATAAAGGGGGGGGGGTCTTTCTTTGCTCTGGTTGCCATGGTAATTAACGAACCAGGTATTCCTTCCTCTTATTGAGTCGGGCCTGACACAAAGCGAAGCCTCCCAATATGAGATAAAGACCCGCAGCCACAAAGCAATTGGTTCCGACCCGTTCGTACAGCCCATAGATCCGGTCCGGACCACTACAATGGATGGAGATAAGAGATAAAGGGGATTCAATGGTTCATAAGGGGGTTGGTATCAACTTTGACCCCCCCCCAGCCCCTAATAATAGACCCCCAATAGGTCCTAATAGATACTAATAGCCCCTAATAGACCCCAATAGACTTCTATAGACCCTAATAGAACCCAATAGACCCTAATAGAACCTAATAGCCCCCAACAGACCCTAATAGACCCCAACAGACCCTAATAGACCCCAACAGACCCTAATAGACCCTAATAGCCCCTAATAGACCCCAACAGACCCTAATAGACTTCTATAGACCCTAATAGAACCCAATAGACCCTAATAGACCCTAATAGACCCCAATAGCCCCTAATAGACCCCAATGGACCCCAATAGACCCCAATAGCCCCTAATAGACCCCAATGGACCCCAATAGACCCCAACAGCCCCTAATAGACCCCAATGGACCCCAATAGCCCCTAATAGACCCCAATAGACCCCAATAGCCCCTAATAGACCCCAATAGCCCCTGATAGCCCCCAATAGACCCCAATAGCCCCTAATAGACCCCAATAGCCCCCTATAGCCCCCATCAGCCCCCAATAGCCCCTAATAGACCCCTATAGCCCCCATCAGCCCCCAATAGCCCCTAATAGACCCAGATAGCCCCCAACAGACCCCAGCAGACCACAATAGCCCCTAATAGGCCCCAATAGACCCCAATGAATCCCAATAAACCCTAATAGACCCCAATAACCCCCAATAGACCCCAATAGACCCTAATAGACCCCAATAGCCCCCAATGGACCCCAATAGACCCTAATAGATCCCAATAGACCCCAATACCCCCCATCAGCCCCCAATAGCCCCTAATAGACCCCAATGCCCCCCATCAGCCCCCAATAGACCCCAATAGACCCTAATAGACCCCAATGCCCCCCATCAGCCCCCAATAGACCCCCATAGACCCCAACTCACTCATTGAAGTCCTCCTCGGTGAACGGGACGTCCTCGATCAGCACAGCTGAATGGACGTTGAAGAAGATCCCCAACAGAACCTGGGGGGGGGGGGGAAAGAGGGGACATAAAGATGGCTGCCATACCCCCCCCACCCCCTTTATGTCACTGCCCCCCCCCATATGTCACCCCCCCTTTGTGTCACTCACTTCCTGCTGTCCCCTCCCCTCCCCCCCCATTAGGTCTCAATGTCACCCCACACAATGTCACCGTCAACACCCTGTGGGGCAGATGGAACCGGAATGGGGCGGGATGGGGGGGGGGGGACAATAGGGACAATAGGGACAATGGGGACAATGGGGAGATAGGGACAATGGGGTGGGGGGACATTGGGTACAATGGGATATAGGGACAATGGGGTATGGGGACAATGGGGACAATGGGGTGGGGGATAATGGGATATAGGGACAATGGGGACACGGGGGACAATGGGGACAGTAGGGACAATGGGGTGGGGGACAATGGGGACAATGGGATATAGGGACAATGGGGACAATGGGGAGGGGGGACAATGGGGACAATGGGATATAGGGACAATGGGGACAATGGGGAGGGGGACAGTGGGGTGGGGGGACAATGGGGACAATGGGATATGGGGACAATGGGGTCAGTGGGGCCGGATGTGGGGTGGTTATGGGACACGTGGTGACACAGCAGCGCCTGATGCCCCAAAGGGGAAGTGGGAGGTGGGGCTGTGGGGCTGGCCCTATAGAAACCCCCCCACACACACAGCACAAGGGGACCCTACAGCCCCATAGAGACCCCACAGCCCCGTAGAAATATCTATGGCCCCATAAAGACCCCCATAGTCCCATAGAGACACCCTCAGACCCCCCTCAGAACCCCTACAGGCACAACAGAACCCCCATAGAGCCCCTATAGGACCCATAGAACCCCTATAGGCCCAATAGAACCCCTATAGGCCCAATAGAACCCCCAAAGAACCCCTAAAGGCCCCATGGAACCCCCATAGAACCCCTATAGGCCCCATAGAACCCCCATAGGCCCAATAGAACCCCCACAGAACCCCATATAGTCCCAATAGAACCCCCTAAAACCCCATACAGTCCCAATAGAACCCCCATAGGCCCAACAGAACCCCCATAGAACCCCCATAGGCCTAATAAAGCCCCCACAGAACCCCATATAGGCCCAACAGAACCCCATAGAACCCCATAGAACCCCCATAGAACCCCATATAGACCCCATAGAACACCCATAGGCCCCATAGAACCCACTATAGACACCATAGAACCCCATATAGGCCCCATAGAACCCCATATAGGCCCCATAGAACCCCCTATAGACCCCATAGAACCCCCTATAGGCCCCATAGAACCCCCTATAGACCCCATAGAACCCCCTATAGACCCCATAGAACCCCATATAGACCCCACAGAACCCCCATAGAACCCCATATAGACCCCATAGAACCCCCATAGAACCCCATATAGACCCTATAGACCCCATAGAACCCCATATAGACCCCATAGAACCCCATATAGACCCCATAGAACCCCCATAGAACCCCATATAGACCCTATAGACCCCATAGAACCCCATATAGACCCCATAGAACCCCCATAGAACCCCATATAGACCCCACAGAACCCCCATAGAACCCCATATAGACCCCATAGAACACCCATAGAACCCCATATAGACCCTATAGGCCCCATAGAACCCCATATAGACCCCATAGAACCCCCATAGAACCCCATATAGGCCCCATAGAACCCCATATATACCCCATAGAACCCCATATAGACCCCATAGAACCCCCATAGAACCCCATATAGGCCCCACAGAACCCCATATAGACCCTATAGACCCCATAGAACCCCATAGGCCCAACGGAACCGCCCCCCCCCCCCCATTCACCAGCATGACGACGCCCCATGCGCTCAGCACGATGCCGCAGGCCGCCAGCTTGGGCCCGCAGCACAGCAACGACACCATGGCGACCTCCCTCCTTCCTCGGCGGTGCTAAATGACGTCACGCCCGCGTCGCGATGACGTCAGAACGACGTCAGAAAGCGGAAGCGACCTGCGAATCTCCCCCCCCTCCCGGAGCTGCTGCGCGGCCGAGCCGCTGCAGCAGACTGAGGCGGCGCTCCGATGTGACGTCATAAAAGCGCGACGGGCGGCGCGCGTTGTAGACGTCACGGCGAGAGTTGGAGGGCGAGTCTCGCGAGAGGAGGGAACGGTGCTGGGGGGGGCGGGGAAAGGGGGTAATTAAGGAGTAATTAATTAAAGGGGTGGAGTAATTAAAGAGGATGATAATAGGACTGAGGGTTAATGGAAATGAGGAGTAATTAAGGGATGGAGTAATTAAGAGGGGTAATTAAGGGGGTGGGGTTAATTAAGGGGGCGGGGTAATTAAGGGGGCGGTGGTAATTAAGGAATTAGCATATTAATGAGGGTAGGGTAATTAAAAGGGCGGGGTTATTTAGAGAAATTAAGGTAATTATAATTAACGCAGTCATTATAAGGGTAATTATAATAGAAGGAGTGATTTAAAGGGGCAATACCAAAGGTGGGCCCCACCCATAGACCCACCCCCCCCATTGGTGCCGTTGCCCCTTTAAGAGCCGCCCCCCCACGCGGCGCTGACCTTTAGCTAAAAATAACCCCGCGGGGGGAGGGGCGGGGGGCGCGGCTGTGACGTCATCGCGTGACCTCGGGTGACCCCACTGGGTTTGGGGGCGTGGCCTAATCTTTTTGTGGGCGTGGCTTAAATTAAGTGGGCGTGGTTTAAATTAAGGGGGCGTGGCTTAGATGAAGGGGGCGTGGCCTCCAGAGGGTCCCAGAGCGGAGCCCCAGGGCAGAGCAAGCGGACCCCAATTAACGGCCCCTCATTAACAGCCCCTTAATTAATTAACCCTGCATTAATTAGCATTTAATGAGCCCCGGACTGACTCTCATTAACCCCTTCATTAACGCCCCTTTCATTAACGCTGAGCTGCCCGTTAATTAACCTGGAGCGCCCCATTAATTAAACCCCCCCGTCCCCCTAATTAATTAAGGCTCTAATTAATGGCCCCTAATTAATAACCCCATCATGCACTAAAGCCAATTGAAATGATTCCCTTAATTAAGGCTCCCTCCACTGCACTCATTACCCCCCTCATCTCCCACTAATCACCCCCTCCTCATTAACCCCATTAATTAATTAATTACCCCCACTAATTAACGACCCCTTCATTAACAGCCCTTACTAATTACCCCAATCATTGCCACCAGCCTCCCCTCCTCATTATTCCCAATAACTCCCCCCATTCACTGCCCCCCCCCTTCATTAACATCACCTCTAATTAGCCCTTCATTAACTCCTATTAATTAACTCTGCTAATTAACCTCCTTAATTGCCCCTCCCCCACCCCCCACAGCTCCGCCCCCCCCCGGGATCTGCCCAACCCGGGGGGGTCGCGGCGCTGCTAATTAACCCCCCCACTAATTAACCCTATTAATTAACCCCATTCTTTACCCCCCTATTAATTACCCTTCATTAATCTTCTAATTAACCTCCCTCATTATCTCTTTATTCCTATCTCTCATCAACCCCCCAATTACTCCCTAATTACTAATTACCTTCCATTAATTACCCCCCACTAATTAATCCCTATTCACTCCCACATCTAAGTGACCTATTAATTAGCGCTAATTAATCAGCCCTCGTTAATTAATTAACCCCACGATGCCGAGTGGATTCCAGCAGATCCATAATGAGGAGGAGGTACATGGGGGGGTTGGGGGGGGGTGCTTAATTAGTGGGCTTAATTAAGGCTTAATTAACTTCATTAGGATGTTAATTAGTGGCTATTTAGAGGTTAATAGGGGTGGTGTTATGCTAATTAGGGGTAATTAAATGTTGAAGGCTAATTAGGAGGGAAATCAGGGGTAGAGCTGAGGGTGTAATTAGGGCTGAGAGGGTAATTAGGGGGGTTGGGGGGTTGGTGTTAATTAGCGGGAGGTTAATTAGAAGTTGAGGGTAATTAGGGTCAATTGGAGGGGTAATTAAGGGGGTAATTAGCGGCGTGTGGGATGAAGGGGATAATTAGGGGGTAATAAGGGGGTTAATATGGGTCATTAAGGGTAATTAGGGATTGGCAGGTAATTAAGGGGGCAATTAGAAAGGGGGGTAATTAGAAGATAATTGGGCATATTAATTAGGAGTTAATTACGGGTTGGAGTTCTAAATTAGGGGCTAATTAAGGGGTAATGAAGAGAGATATAGGTTTGGGGGTAATTAAGGGGTAATTAGGGGCTAATTAAGTGGTAATGAGGGGGGTTATTAAGGGTTATTAGGGGGTAATTAGCGGAGCGTTTGGGTGTAATTAAGTAATGAGGGTGTAATTAAGGGGTTAATTGGGATAATATGGGATTTTTAGTACTTCATTAGCGTCTAATTAGGATTTCAAGGCTAATTAGGGAGGTAATTAGGGGCATTAATTGGGTTTGTGGGGGCATTTAGAGGAGGAAATGGGGGAGGGGAGGTAATTAAGGGGGTTAATTAGGGGTTAATTGGGACTGAGAGATTCATTAGGGCTTAATTGGGGGGTAACTGGGAATGGGAGGGTCATTAGGGGTTAATTAAGGGGGTAATTAGGGGCTTAATTAGGTAAGTGGGGGCCCATAGGAAAGTAAATATGAAGGTACATGGGGTGGGGGGTTAATTGATGGGGTTAATTAGGGGTTAATTGGGACTGTGAGGGTCATTAGGGGTTAATTAGGGCATAATAGGGTCTGAGAGGGTTCTCAGGGCTAATTAAGGGGGTAATTAGGGGGTTAATTAATGGCATAATTGGGGGTGGGGGGGCATTTAGGAGAATGATTGTTTGGGAATGTGGGTTGGGGGGTAATTAGGGGGGTTAATTAAGGGTGGAATCTGGACCGAGAGGGTCATTAGGAGTTAATTAGGGGTTAATTGGGACTGGGAGGGTCATTAGGGGTTAATTAAGGGGGTAATTAGACGGGTAATTAGCAACTTGATTGGGTTTGAAGGGAATTTAGGGGAGTAAATGTGAAGTTGTGAGGGATTGGGGTTAATTAGGGGGGTTAATTAGGGGTTAATTGGGACTGAGAGAGTCATTACGGGCTAATTCGGGGTTAATTGGGACTGAGAGGGGTATTAGAGGTTAATTAACGGGGTAATTAGAAGGGTAATTAGAGGAGTAATTAGTATGTTAATTAACGGCATAATTGACTTGGAGGGTGGGTGAGGATGAAGGGGAGGGGACTTCCCAGGTGGGTTCCTTAAGGGTTGGTTCCTTAATTAGCGCTAATTAGACGGGGCTCATTAACACCCTTAAGGGGTGGGGGGGGGTCCAACGACCCCACCCGTCGCTCCCCCCCCTCACGGCCCCCCACCCCGCCCCTCCCCCACCCCATAGCTCCGCTCTGTCCTTATAGGGACATAGAGGCACCCGGAGCCCCATTAAGGGGGGGGGGCTGAAGGAAGGGGGGGGGGGGGGACACCCCAATGTCCCCTCGTGTCACCACCCCCCCCAAATGTCACCCCCCCCCTTAATGGGGCTCCTTATAGGACCCCCAATGTCCCCTTACACCACCCCCAATGTGCCCCCCAACGGCCCCTCGAGACCCCCCCCATTGTCCCCCATGTCCCCCCCCCAGCTCACCAATGTCCCCTTATACGACCCCCAATATCCCCCCTATTGTCCCCTCGTGCCCCCCCCTCAATGACACCCCTATGTCCTCAGTGTCCTCCCCCCATGTCCTCCCCCCCCCCCCCCCCCCCCCCGGCTCACCAATGTCCCCTTATAGGACCCCCCAATGTCCCCCCATCCCCCCTATTGTCCCCTTGTGACCCCCCCAGTGTCCCCCCCATAGTCCCCAATGTCCCCACTGCCCCCAATGTCCCCCATCGTCCCCTATTGCCCCCATAGTCCCCATTGTTCCCCCCCCCATTGTCCCCAGGACTCTGACGCTCCGCCCCCCCCCGGGCTGACCCCCACCCTGGCCATGGCTGTGGGGACGGCGGCTTTGGGGTCACTGCAGGTCGGATACCACGTGGGGGTCATCAATGCACCCCAAAAGGTGGGGAGGGGGATGGGGGGGGGAGGGGGGTCTGGTCTGGGGCTCAAGATGGTTGGGGGGGGGGGCACACTGGGTTCCTATATGAGGGTCCATTTTGGGTCCCTATTGGGGTTCCCATTGGGGTTCCCATTGATTCCCATATTGCTTCCCATATTGGGTCCCATTTAGGGTTCCCATTGATCCCCATTGGGTTTCATATTGGTCCCTATTGGGGTTCCCATTGGGGTCCCCATTGATCCCCATTGGGTCCCATATTGGTTCCCATTTGGGTTCCCCATTGAGTCCCATTGGGTCCCATATTGGTTCCCATACTGATTCCCATATTCATTCCCATTTGGGGTTCCCATTGATTCCCATATTGGTTCCCATTGGGTTCCATATTGGTTCCCATTAAGATCCCATTGGGTTCCATATTGGATCCCATTGGGGTCCCCACTAATTCCCATTGGTTACCATTTGGGGTTCCCATTGATTCCTATTGGGTCCCATATTGGTTCCCATTGGCTCCATATTGGATCCCATAAAGATCCCATTGGGCTCCATATTGGTTTCCATTGGGCTCCATATTGGATCCTATTGGGTTCCCATTGGGTTCTATATTGGTTCCCATTAAGATCCCATTGGGTTCCATATAGTTTCCCATTGGGTTCCATATTGGTTCCCATTGGTCTCCATTGTGTCCCCCATTGGGTTCCCATTAAGATCCCATTGGGTTCCATATTGGTTCCCATTGGCTCCATATTGGATCCCATTGGCATCCCATTGGTCTCCATATTGGTTCCCATTGGGTTCCATATTGGATCCCATTGGGTTCCCATTGGGTTCCATATAGTTTCCCATTGGGTTCCATATTGGATCCCATTGGGTTCCATATTGGTTCCCATTAAGATCCCATTGGGTTCCATATAGTTTCCCATTGGGTTCCATATTGGATCCCATTGGGTTCCATATTGGTTCCCATTAAGATCCCATTGGGTTCCATATTGGTTCCCATTGGTCTCCATTGTGTCCCCCATTGGGTTCCCATTAAGATCCCATTGGGTTCCATATTGGTTCCCATTGGCTCCATATTGGATCCCATTGGCATCCCATTGGTCTCCATATTGGTTCCCATTGGGTTCCATATTGGATCCCATTGGGTTCCCATTGGGTTCCATATAGTTTCCCATTGGGTTCCATATTGGATCCCATTGGGTTCCATATTGGTTCCCATTAAGATCCCATTGGGTTCCATATAGTTTCCCATTGGGTTCCATATTGGATCCCATTGGGTTCCATATTGGTTCCCATTAAGATCCCATTGGGTTCCATATAGTTTCCCATTGGGTTCCATATTGGATCCCATTGGGTTCCATATTGGTTCCCATTAAGATCCCATTGGGTTCCATATTGGTTCCCATTGGTCTCCATTGTGTCCCCCATTGGATTCCCATTAAGATCCCATTGGGTTCCATATTGGTTCCCATTGGCTCCATATTGGTTCCCATTGGCATCCCATTGGGTTCCATATTGGTTCCCATTGGGTTCCATATTGGATCCCATTGGGTTCCCATTGGGTTCCATATAGTTTCCCATTGGGTTCCATATTGGATCCCATTGGGTTCCATATTGGTTCCCATTAAGATCCCATTGGGTTCCATATAGTTTCCCATTGGGTTCCATATTGGATCCCATTGGGTTCCATATTGGTTCCCATTAAGATCCCATTGGGTTCCATATAGTTTCCCATTGGGTTCCATATTGGATCCCATTGGGTTCCATATTGGTTCCCATTAAGATCCCATTGGGTTCCATATAGTTTCCCATTGGGTTCCATATTGGATCCCATTGGGTTCCATATTGGTTCCCATTAAGATCCTATTGGGTTCCATATTGTTTCCCATTGGGTTCCATATTGGTTCCCATTGGGTTCCATATTGGATCCCATTGGGTTCCATATTGGTTCCCATTGGGTTCCATATTGGTTCCCATTGGGTTCCATATTGGATCCCATTGGGTTCCCATTGTGTTCCCATTGGGTTCCATATTGGATCCCATTGGGTTCCATATTGGTTCCCATTAAGATCCTATTGGGTTCCATATTGGATCCCATTGGGTTCCATATTGGTTCCCATTGTGTTCCATATTGGATCCCATTGGGTTCCATATTGTTCTCCATGTTGTCCCCCATTGGTTTCCCATGGTGTTGCCGCCATCTTGTCCCATTGGCTTCCATATTGGATCCCATTGGTTCCCATTGGGTTCCATATTGGTTCCCATTGGTTTCCCACGGTGTTGCCGCCATCTTGTCCCATTGGGTTCCATATAGGTTCCCATTGTTCTCCATGTTGTCTCCCATTGGGTTCCATATTGTTCTCCATGTTGTCTCCCATTGGTTTCCCACGGTGTTGCCACCATCTTGTTTTGCCAGGTCCTGGAAGCTGAATACAACCAGACGTGGACGCAGCGCTGGGGGGAGCCGCCCCCCCCCGCGGCCGTGCCCACCCTGTGGGCGCTGTCGGTCGCCATCTTCTCCGTGGGGGGGATGGTGGCGTCGCTGGGGGTCGGGATGGTGGCTGAGAGACTCGGAAGGTGGGAGGGGGCTTCCAGTGGGGTCATTGGGGTTAATGGGGTCATTGGAGTTAATGGGGTTAATGGGGTCAATGGGGTTAATGGGGTCAATGGGGTCAATGGGGTTAATGGGGTCAATGGGGTTAATGGGGTCAATGGGGTCAATGGGGTCATTGGGGTTAATGGGGTTAATGGGGTGAATGGGGTCAATGGGGTTAATGGGGTCAATGGGGTTAATGGGGTCAATGGGGTCAATGGGGTCAATGGGGTCAATGGGGTTAATGGGGTCAATGTGGTCATTGGGGTTAATGGGGTTGATGGGGTCAATGGGGTCAATGGGGTCAATGGGGTCAATGTAGTCAATGGGGTTAATGGGGTTAATGGGGTCAATGGGGTCAATGGAGTTAATGGGGTTAATGGGGTCAATGGGGTCAATGGGGTTAATGGGGTCATTGAGGTCAATGGGGTCAATGGGGTCAATGGGGTTAATGGGGTCATTGGGGTTAATGGGGTTAATGGGGTAATTGAGGTTAATGGGGTCAATGGGGGGTCATTGGGGTTAATGGGGTTAATGGGGTCAATGGGGTCAATGGGGTCAATGTAGTCAATGGGGTTAATGGGGTCAATGGGGTCAATGGGGTTAATGGGGTCATTGAGGTTAATGGGGTCAATGGGGGGTCATTGGGGTTAATGGGGGGTCAATGTGGTTAATGGGATTAATGGGGTTAATGGGATCAATAGGGTTAATGGGATTCATTAATGGGGTCAATGTGGTTATTGGGGTGAATGGGGTCATTGGGGTCAATAGGGTCAACGGGGTCAATGAGTCAATGGGGTCATTGGGGTAAAAGGGTCAGTGGGGCCAATGGGGGGTCATTGGGGTTAATGAGGTCAATGGGATCATTGAGGTTAATGGGATCATCAGGGTCAATGGGGTCATTGGGGTTAATGAAGTCAATGGGGTCAATGGTCTTAATGGGGTCAATGGGGCCATTGGGGTGAATGTAGTTAATAGGATCAATGGGGTCATTAATGGGGTCAATGGGGGGTCATTAATGGGGTCAATGGAGTCAATGGGCTTAATGGGGTCATTGGGCTGAATGGGGTCAATAGGGTCATTAGGGTGAATGGGGTCATTACGGTCAATGGAGTCAATGGGGTCAATGGGCTTAATGGGGTCATTGGGCTGAATGGGGTGGAGCCGCTGGGGGGCGTGGCCTCAATGTGGGCGTGGCCTCAATGTGGGCGTGGTCTGCTTTGGCCCCGCCCCCAGGAAGCACGCCATGATCGCCACCAACGCCCTGGCCTTTGTGGGCGGGGCCATGATGAGCGCCGCCAAGTGGGGCCCATCCTACATCCTCATCATCATTGGTCGGTTCCTGCTCGGCGCCTACTCAGGTACCAATGGGAAGAGAGAACGGCCCTGCTTAGTCCCGCCTCTTAAAAGGGCGATGATCGCTCTTAAAGGGGCAATGCTTGGTTTTAAAAGAGCAATGCCATCCCTCATGGGGACATTGTTGTCTCTTAAAGGGGCAGTGCCGCCTATTGAAGGGGCATTGTTGTCTCTTAAAGGGGCAATGCCACATATTAAAGGGGCAATGTCATCTCTGAAAGGGGTGATGTCACCTTTCAAAGGGATGTCAGCTCTTAAAGTGACAGCGCCACTTCTTAAAGGGGCAACACCACCTCCTAAAGGGGCAATGTCCCCTCTTAAAGGGGCACCGTCACCTCTTAAAGGGGACAGAGCCCATATTCTTCTCCTTCTCCCCACCCAGGGCTGGTCTCAGGGCTGGTGCCCATGTATGTGGGGGAGATCGCCCCCACTCGCCTGCGGGGGGCACTGGGGACCCTGCACCAATTGGCCGTCGTCATCGGCATCCTGGGGGCGCAGGTATGGGGAAGGATGGGGGGCAGGAAGATGACCCCATAGGGTGGGATTATAGCCCATTAGGACGGGATTATGACCCCATAGGATTGGATTAGACTCCCATAGTATGGGATTAGAAGCCATAAAATGGGATTAGACACCAATAGGGTGGGACTATGCCTCCATAGGAGGGCATTATAACCCCATAGGATGGGATTATGACCCCATAGGATGGAATTAGACCCCAAATTATGGGATTATGACCCCATAGCATAGGATTAGACCCCATAGCATGAGATTATGACCCCATAGGATGGAATTAGACCCCAAATTATGGGATTATGACCCCATAGGATGGAATTAGACCCCTATATTATGGGATTATGACCCCATAGGATGGAATTAGACCCCATATTATGGGATTATGACCCCATAGGATGGAATTAGACCCCTATATTATGGGATTATGACCCCATAGGATGGGATTAGACCCCCATATTATGGTATTCCCCCCCTCCCCCCACAGGTGCTGGGTCTGGGTGCACTGTTGGGCACTGCACAGCGCTGGCCGCTGCTGCTGGGAATGGGGCTGTGCCCGGCGGCCCTACAGGCCCTATTGCTGCCCCGCTGCCCCGAGAGCCCCCGATTCCTCCTGGGGACCGAACGCCGTGGGGCCGCCATGCACGGTATCAGCTTCAACACCCTATTGGACCCCACACCCCATAACCCCGTCCCCTTACACAACCCTCGCCCTCCTATTGGTCCACACATCCCATAACCCCGCCCCTCCCCACATCCCCATGCTCCTATTGGGCCCCACACCCCATAACCCCACCCCCTACACACCTCACCCTCCTATTGGTCACCACACCCTGCCCCTCCCATCATCCTCGAGCTCCTATTGGACCCCACACCCCATAACCCCACGCCCTACACAACCCTCGCCCTCCTATTGGTCCTCACAACCTGCCCCTCCCCTCACCCTCCTATTGGACCCCACACCCCAAAACCTCACCCCTCCCCACATCCTCGCCCTCCTATTGGCCCCCATACCCAATAACCCCGCCCCCTTCCCTTCATCCTCGTGCTCCTATTGGTCCCCCCACCCCATAACCCCGCCCCTTTCCACACCTCGCCCTCCTATTGGTCCCCATACCCCATAACCCTGCCCCCTTCCCCTCCCCCTTGCCCTCCTATTGGCCCCCCCCATAACCCCACCCCTCCCCTCCCCCTTGCCCTCCTATTGGTCCCCATACCCCATAACCCTGCCTCTTTCCACACCTCGTGCTCCTATTGGCCCGCCAATAACCCCGCTTCCTTCCCCTCATCCTCGTGCTCCTATTGGCCCCCCTATAACCCCGCCCCTCCCCTCACCCTCGCCCTCCTATTGGTCCCCACACCCTGCCCCTCCCCATTATCCTTGTCCTCCTATTGGCCCCCATACCCCATAACCCCGCCCCTCCCCACATCCTCGCCCTCCTATTGGCCCCCCCATAACCCCTCCTCTCCCCTCACCCTTGAGCTCCTATTGGCCCCCCCATCCCATAACCCCGCCCCCTTCCCCACATCCTCGCTCTCCCATTGGCCCCCATACCCCATAACCCCACCCCCTTCCCCACATCCTCGCCCTCCTATTGGCCCCCATACCCCATAACCCCGCCCCCTTCTCCTCAGCCCTCACGCTCCTATTGGGTCCGGAAGCGGCGGAGGCGGAGCTTGATGTGTTGGGGGCGGAGCTTCGAGGCCCCACCCCCCGTGTTGGGGTGCTGCGGCTCCTGGCCACGCCGCGCTTCAGGCAGCCATTGGTCGTGGCCATCGGCCTCCAGCTCAGCCAGCAGCTCTCCGGCATCAACGCGGTACGGGGTCAAAGGTCAAGGGGTCAAGAGGTTAAAGGGTCAAGGGGTCAAAGGGTCAGGGGTCACGGGGTTGGGGGGTGATGGGGGTGGTGCTGGTCAATGGGTTACAGCTGGGCCAGGGGGCGTGGCTTGGTGTTTGTGGGCGTGGCTTGAAGGATGTGGGCGTGGCTTTGGTTTTAATGTGGTCAGTGAGCAGTGGGCGGGGCTTGAGAGAGGTGGGCGTGGCCTCACGGATGAGGGCTGCGCCTGATTGGGTGTTGGGAGAGTTGTGGGCGTGGCTTTGGGGAAGTGGGCGTGGCCTGAGACCGCGGTGGGCGTGACCTGCCGCTTTGTGGGCGTGGCTTTGGGGAAGTGGGCGTGGCCTGAATGGTGGGGGTGTGGCTTTGATTTTAATGTGGTCAATGAGCAGTGGGTGGGGCTTGAGAGAGGTGGGCGTGGCCTCAGGGATGTGGGCTGCGCCTGATTGGGTGATGGGAGAGTTGTGGGCGTGGCTTTGAATGAAGTGGGCGTGGCCTGAATGGTGTGGGCGTGGCTTTGGTTTTAATGTGGTCAATGAGCAGTGGGCGGGGCTTGAGAGAGGTGGGCGTGGCCTCAGGGATGTGGGCTGTGCCTGATTGGGTGATGGGAGAGTTGTGGGCGTGGCTTCAGGAGAAGTGGGCGTGGCCAGGAGATTTGGGGTGTGACCTAGTATGGTCGTGGGCGTGGCTTCGGCGCGAGCTCTTAACAATGGGCGGGGCTTGAGATAAGTGGGCGTGGCCTCGATGCGGTGGGCGTGGCCTAGATACGTGTGTTTGATGCAGGTGGGCGGAGCTTCGGGGGTTATGGGTGGGGCTTTGTGTTGAAGTGGGCGTGGCCTAGAGCATGTGGGCGGGGCTTGGGACGTTGTGGGCGGGGCTTTGAAGTTGATGTGGGCGTGGCCTCTCCCCCCCCCCTCCCATAGATCTTCTATTACTCGACGGCCATCTTTGAGAGCGCGGGGGTGGGGCAGCCGGCCGTGGCCACCATTGGGGTGGGGGTGGTCAACGTGGCCGCCACGTTGCTCTCGGTAAGAGCCCCTCCCCCCCCCAGTTCACTACTGGACACGCCCCCCCCTATTGCCCCCACCATCACCCCTCATTCCCCTCTATTGCCTCCCTAGAGCCCCCCTTTGCCCCCCATTGAATCCCACAGCCCCCCACTGCTCCCCATTGCCCCACGTTACCTCCCCACAGCCCCCCATTGGCCCCCATTGCCCCCCATTGGCCCCCACAGCCCCCCATCGCCTCCCATTGCCCCCCATTGTAATCCCATCGCCCCCCCCCCATTGACCCCAGCCCATCAACCCACCCCATAGACTCCCATTGACCCCCATTACCACCCACAGCCCACCATTTCTCCCCCATAGCCCCCCATTGGCCCCCCGTTTCCCCCCCATTGGCCCCCCGTTTCCCCCCCATTTCACACCATCACACCCCCATAGTCCCCCATTACCCCCCCATCGTCCCCAATTACACCCCATTGACCCCCATAGCCCCCCATCGCTGCCCCACTGCCCCCCATTTCCCCCCATAGCCCCCATTATCCCCCCATCGTCCCCAATTACACCCCACTGACCCCCATAGCCCCCCATCGCTGCCCCACTGCCCCCCATTTCCCCCCATAGCCCCCCATTACCCCCCCATCGTCCCCAATTACACCCCATTGACCCCCATAGCCCCCCATCGCTGCCCCACTGCCCCCCATTTCCCCCATAGCCCCCCATTACTCCCCCATCGTCCCCAATTACACCCCATTGACCCCCATAGCCCCCATCGCTGCCCCACTGCCCCCCATTTCCCCCATAGCCCCCCATTACCCCCCCATCGTCCCAATTACACCCCACTGACCCCCATAGCCCCCCATCGCTACCCCACTGCCCCCCATTTCCCCCATAGCCCCCCATTACCCCCCATCGTCCCCAATTACACCCATTGACCCCCATAGCCCCCATCGCTGCCCCACTGCCCCCCATTTCCCCCCATAGCCCCCATTTCCCCCCCATTGATCCCCCCCCCCCCCAGCTGTTCCTGGTGGAGCGCTCCGGTCGTCGCACTCTGCAGCTCGTTGGGATCGGGGGGATGTTGGGCTGCGCCCTCAGCCTCAGCGTCAGCCTCCGCCTGCAGGTCAGCCCCACAGCGCCCATAGCGAGACCCACAGAGCCCCATAGTGCCCTATAGAATTACATAATCCCCTCTAATCCCCGCTAATCCCTTCTAATCCCCTCATAATCCTCCTAATCCTTCCTAATCCTCCCATAATCCCGCCAAATCCCTCCTAACCCCCTATAATCCCCCCTAATCCCCCCATAATCCCCTATAAATCCCTCCATATCCCCCTATAATCACCCCTAATCCCCCCCATAATCCCTCCATATCCCCCTATAATCCCCCCTAATCCACCCCATTATCCACTATAATCCCTCCTTATCCCCCTATAATCCCCCTAATCCCCCCTAATCCCCTATAATCCCTCCATATCCCCCTAATAATCCCCCTATATCCCTATAATCCCTCCATATCCCCCTATAATCCCCCTTAATCCCCCATTATCCACAATAATCCCTCCATATCCCCCTATAATCCCCCTAATCCCCCCTAATCCCCTATAATCCCTCCACATCCCCCTATAATCCCCCCTAATCCCCTATAATCCATCCATATCCCCCTATAATCCCCCCTAATCCCCCCATTATCCACTATAATCCCTCCTTATCCCCCTATAATACCCCCTAATCCCCCCATAATCCCCTATAATCCCTCCTTATCCCCCTATAATACCCCCTAATCATCCATAATCCCCTATAATCACTCTTTATCCCCCTATAATCCCCCTAATCCTCCCATAATCCCCTCTAATCTCCCCTTAATCCCATTTAATCCCCCCTAATCCCCCTCTATTCCCACCATAATCCCCCTAACCCCTCCCTAATCCCATCTAATCCCCCCTAATCCCATCTAATCCCCCCTAATCCCATCTAATCCCCCCTTATCCCCCTCTATTCCCACCATAATCCCCCCTAACCCCTCCCTAATCCCATCTAACCACCCCTAATCCCATCTAATCCCCCCTAATCCCATTTAATCCCCCCTTATCCCCCTCTATTCCCACCATAATCCCCCCTAACCCTTCCCTAATCCCATCTAATCCCATCTAACCACCCCTAATCCCATCTAATCCCCCCTAATCCCATCTAATCCCCCCTTATCCCCCCCTATTCCCACCATAATCCCCCCTAACCCCCCCCTAATCCCATCTAATCCCATCTAATCCCCCCTAATCCCATCTAATCCCCCCTTATCCCCCTCTATTCCCACCATAATCCCCCTTAATCCCCCCCTAATCCCATCTAATCCCCCCTAATCCCATCTAATCCCCCCTAATCCCATGTAATCCCCCTTATCCCCCTCTATTCCCACCATAATCCCCCCTTACCCCCCCCAATCCCATCTAATCCCATCTAACCACCCCTAATCCCATCTAATCCCCCCTTATCCCCCTCTATTCCCACCATAATCCCCCTTAATCCCCCCTAATCCCATCTAACCACCCCTAATCCCATTTAATCCCCCCTTATCCCCCTCTATTCCCACCATAATCCCCCTTAATCCCTCCTTAATCCCATCTAATCCCCCTAATCCCTCCTAATCTGGTGCTTCCAGGACTCGCCCGGTTCCGGTGCCGTCAGCCTGTTGGGTGTTTTCCTGTTTGTGACGTTCTTTGAGTTGGGTCCTGGTCCGATCCCGTGGTTCCTGGCGGCCGAACTCTTCCTCAAGGACCCCGACCCGCAGCCGTTGCGTTGGCTGGAGCCGCCAATTGGGCCGGGAACTTCGTGGTGGGGATGGCCTTCCCTGGGCTGCAGGTATGGGATTAGGGGGGGATTAGATGGGATTAGGGGTGGTTAGATGGGATTATGGGAGGATTAGATGGGATTAGGGGTGGTTAGATAGGATTAGGGGGGATTAGATGGGATTAGGGGGGGATTAGATGGGATTAGGGGGGATTAGAAGGGATTATGGGGGGGATTAGATGGGATTAGGGGTGGTTAGATGGGATTAGGGGTGGTTAGATGGGATTAGATGGGATTAGGGGTGGTTAGATGGGATTAGGGGTGGTTAGATGGGATTAGATGGGATTAGGGGTGGTTAGATGGGATTAGGGGTGGTTAGATGGGATTAGATGGGATTGGGGTGGTTAGATGGGATTAGATGGGATTAGGGGGGATTAGATGGGATTAGGGGTGGTTAGATGTGACTAGGGGTGCTAAAATGGGATTAGATGGGATTAGGGGTGGTTAGATAGGATTAGGGGGATTAGATGGGATTAGGGGGGGATTAGGGATGGTTAGATGGCATTAGATGGGGTTAGGGGGAATTGGATGGGATTAAGGGGAGATTAGATGGGATTAGGGGGGGATTAGATGGGATTAGTGGTGGTTAGATGGGATTAGATGGGACTAGGGGAGATTAGATGGGATTAGGGAGGGATTAGATGGGATTAGGGGTGGTTAGATGGGATTAGATGGGATTGGGGAGGGATTAGATGGGATTAGGCAGGGATTAGATGGACTAGGGAGGGATTAGATGGGATTAGGGGTGGTTAGATGGGATTAGATGGGATTAGAGAATATTAGATGGGAATATGATAGGATTAGGGGAGTTTATGGGGGGATTACATGGGATTAGGAGGGATTAGATGGGATTAGATGGTATTAGGGGTGGTTAGATGGCATTACAAGGGATTAGGGGGGAATTAGATGGGATTATGGGGGATTAGGGGTGGTTAGATGTCATTACAAAGGATTAGGGGGGAATTAGATGGGATTAAGGGGTATTAGGGGGGAATTAGATGGGATTAAACGGGACTATGGGTGGATTCGATGCATTAGATGGGATTAGGAGTGGAAAAAATGGGATTAGATGGGATTAGGAAGAGATTAGATGGAATTAGGGGGATTACATGGGATTAGGGGGGGGTTAGATGAGATTTGGGGAAGATTAGGTGGAATTAGATGGGATTAGATGAAATTAGATGGAATTAGATGGGTTTAGATGGGATTATGGGTGATTAGATGGGTTTAGAGGGGATTATATGGGATTAGAGGAGATGATATGGGATTATGGGGGGATTAGATGGGTTTAGAGGGGATTAGATGGGATTATGGGGGATTAGAT